>NW_004799080.1:3041-4254 GCF_000002075.1 Aplysia californica | reverse complement strand
AGAGAGAGAGAGAGAGAGATGAGGGTGGTGGGGGGTAGGGAAGGAGAGAGGGCGATGTAGAAGAGAGAAGAGATGTGTGTGTGTGTGTTTGTGGGGGTTGGGGGAGGGGTTATGCATGTAATTATAACTACATAACAGAGGCAGTTAGAGATAGATGAACTTTGTATACACTGATAGAGGCAGAGTATTAACACCTTTTTAATTCTGGTGTTTTTACACCCCCAGCGATACAGTTCAGGCCTGAATAATGTGGTGGTGGTTGGCGGGGGCTCTGGTGTGTTTTGCTCCTTCTTCCCCATCAAACATCTATCGTCCTTATCTTTCCTCCTTTTTTGTGTATGTTACTCTCTTGTAAGCTCTCTTGTAACACATCTATTCTTCAACACTTATACGACCTTATTGTGTTGCAAGTGCCGTAAAACACTTACAAAAACATAAAAAGACATACATGCGCATAGTTAGGTAGTGGTGGAAAATGCTGTGTGTAGATCGCTTGTTATAGGCTGCATAGAGACAGAAAGATAGACAGATAAATGCAAACACGTACTTCAAGTAGCTAGACAGAAAGACAGACAGTTTGACAGACAGGTCAAGTGATCGGTCTTCGTCTTCTTGCACCCAATGCACACTGGCTAAATAATTCGCTTGATCGAGTCTGGACCAGCCAGATTTTTATCCACAGATATATTTAAATATAATATAAAGCTACCTTTGTGGGTGGTTGGCGGATGCTCTATCGTATTTATCTCCCCTGCTTCTTTTTTACGTTTGTTGCTCTCTTGTAACACCTCTTATCTTCTGGCGCTAATATGAACTTATGTAGTTGTAAGCGCCGTAAAACCTCTACTAAGAAAAAGAAGCTACCACTTTGGCACACAATCCCATTAAATTGGATGGTGACCTTCAACATAAAACTCTTCTATTTTTTCAAGGTCTTGTAACTCTCTTGTAACACCTCTAATCTTCGGCACTTATATGACCTTATTGTGTTACAAGTGCCGTAAGGCTCTTACAAAAAACAACAACAATCAAACACACACAGTGTGCTCAGGAATTTTTTTTTTTTTTTTTAATATTAGAGGGTTTTACGGCGCTGGCAACCGCATGACGTCTTATGAGCGCCAAGGGGTGGGTGTCAACAGAGAAGTCTTTACAGGGAATCAGACTTACTCTGCTCACCTCTCTAGCTTCAACAGCACAAGGTGTGCTTCGA
>NW_004799080.1:0-993 GCF_000002075.1 Aplysia californica | reverse complement strand
CCCCACTCCCCTGTTTTTTCCGGGTTGTTTTTTTTTGCACATCCCTTTTTTCACACCTCTCCTCTCCTTCTTCTTCCTTCACCTCTCCTCCTCTCCTCCTCTCCTTTGTCCTTCCATCCATCTCCCACCCTCATTAACCCCGTGATTTCCCTCTCCACTCGGCATGAGAGTCCGGCTACGACTTGTGGTGTCTATTCTCTGTGTGGTCATCCTCTCCTCCGTCTTCCTACTTGTCCTCTGTGTTTCCTCCATCCTCATAGTTTGTTCGGGGGCTCTCGTGGCCTAGAGGTTTAGGGCGAAGGTGTTCGTGCCTCTCTATCAAATGTCACGGGTTCGAATCCGGGTAGCGACTGAAAAAAAATTCTTCTCTAAAATTGTCTCCTTTCACCTCTTTTCCTGCTCTCTAGCAATGTTCTGTCGTCTGCTTCCGTCTCCTCTTTCTGCCCCCACCCCCTCACCTCCTTTGCCCCCTCCTCTGGGCTCCTTATTCTTTCTGCAGCCTTTCTACTGCTACTCCTTGTCCTTACCGCTGTCTTTCTGCCACACCCCTGATCTTCTGGAAGGAAATATCTACACCTAGCTTTCTCGGACAAGGGCGAAAAATCTCGGTGGTCCCGTGTGCAAGTTGCTTACGTTAAAGATCCCCTGGTGGTCCAAAATCGATAAAAGAGTAGGCTTCGGCTGCCACCCGGGCAAAATTCAAAATTTCCTGCCAACTCAAAATGTTTAATGTGTCCCGTGAGCTCATTTGACCTTATGCTATGCGAGCGCCGTAAAACACCTACCAACAGGCACGAGAGGCCGGCTACGCCTTGTGGTGTCTCTTCTGTGTGGTCATCCTCTCCTTCGTCTTCCAACTTCTCTCCTCGGTGTTTCCTCCATCGTCATAGTTTGTTCTTGACAAACTGTCACCTTTGTTCATCCCGCTACTGACTCCACATACTCTAACCTAACTTTTCTCCATCTCTCTCCTTAACGCCCCTCCCCCCCCCC
>NW_004799079.1:36716-37557 GCF_000002075.1 Aplysia californica | reverse complement strand
GCATCTGGTCTAATCTTATCAGAGACAAGTATCGGCAATCATGCCCCCTCACTGACTTCTCTATAAGAATTCTCTTTAAAACTACATGAGTCAAGACGCAGTGGAATCAGGCGCTCGTCAATTATTTTGGGATGTGGAGTTATTCGTATCATCTGAAAGCTGATTTATTTGTCTTGTTTCTAAAGAAATAAATATCCATCTACCTGAAATAAAACTCAAGATATTTTCGATAGAAGTAAGTGAGGTCGCTTGTTTCAGTGGTGAAATTTGCGAAAAATGGTCGCCAAAGTTTGGTGACTCCAACAGCTAAAGAGTCTTTGAAAATTGATATATGACATATTTTGTGCCTTTAATCAATGATTTTAAGTAAAATTCAATGGAAATTTGTTTTTTTATGGACATAAAAGAGGTAGAGCCAAAAAAGAACTAAAATTCGATAAATATTTTTTCCAAACTGGCAGAAAAATGCCTGTTTCTCCGATTATATTATTTTGACGAGCACCTGATTTCACCACGCTGCCTCACACATGTCTTATCCCAGTCGTTTTCCGTCTCCCATCAATTCAACTTCTCTAAGTAGGTTTTTTTTGGGTCTTCCCCTACCTCTTTTGCCTTTTATTTTATTCACTGAGAGCAGGATGTTCAAGGCAATTGTGTCAGTTACAATGTTCCAAAACCTACAGTTGTCTCATCATACTGTTACTTTATTTACTTACTTACTTGGAAAGTCCGGGTTCGAGCCACGGTTCAGACACGGATTTTTTTCGCCCCCTCCTGCATTCCCAGCAGTAATGGGTACCTGATTTCGAGTTGTTTGTGTGTGTGTGTGTGTGTGTGTGTC
>NW_004799079.1:32859-34303 GCF_000002075.1 Aplysia californica | reverse complement strand
ACTTCTTAACACCTTGACACATGTATAAACACAAAACGCCATCTTCTTTGCCCACGTATCTCTCCAGAAATCAATAAAGACATTGTCAGTGAGATAACAGGGCATACGGGGGACGCACACCCCCTACTGGTTTGGAAAATAATTATAACGAGCAGCGTCTGCGTGTTTCCGCAAATGTTTTGGTTTTTAAAAAAATTAAATAGCTTTTGTCGTTGATGGAAATGTTGTTGCTGTTGTTATTGCTGTCGTTGTTGTTGTTGTTGTTGTTGTTGTTGTTGTTGTTGTTGCTGTTGTCGTTGTTGTTGATGTTGTTTTTGTTGCTGTAGTAGTTGATGCTATTGTTGTTGTTGTCGCTGCTGTTATTGTTGTCGTTGTTGCTGTTGTTATTGTTGTCGTTGTTGCTGTAGTTGATGAGGCAATTGTTGTTATTATCATTGTTGTTTTGGCTGTTGTTGGAAGAAGTATCTTTGTTGCAGTTGTTGTTGTTGTTTTGTTGTTGTTGATATAATAACTGTTGATGTCGTTGTTGTTGTTTCTGCTGCTGATGAGGATGATGATGTTATTGCTCTTGTCGATGGTAGTCGTAGTGGTGGTGCGAGTTAGTGGTATTGCTACCACTGCTGTTGTTGATGCTGTTGTATATATACTTGCTGATGGTGGTGATGGTACTACTGGTGCTATGATACTGTTGCTGCTGCTGCTGCTGTTTTTGCTCATTTTTTCCCTTTTTATTTTTCTGCATGGAAGGACTGCATTTGTGTTATGTATGATTGTGTTTCCAAACTGGCATATATCGTCACCCCCATTCTCTACCTACCAGTCCCTGGCCAATTAGTAAATTTTTTTTAAAACACGTCCTGTTATCGTTTTCTGGAATAACACGGGTTTGTCATACCTCTATATTCATAATTTCTTATATTGTAAGCCTTTAATCAAAACCCAAAAACACAACAATTTCATAGGTCACCACTTCTTCGGTCCACTTCAGTTATACTATCTGCTGTTTCGTTCTTCTCGAGAGTCAGGAAGAGTCAGGAAGACGGGAAATAAATAGCAAAGATCGTGTATAACAAGACAGTTCACTCCTCTCTTTGAGCAAATTAAAAAAGTGTCCTCAAAATTCGGTGGCGCCCTCATCGAAAAAGCGCGGACTTTGCGAACAGAGTTACCTTACTTGTGGGAAAAACAATAGAAGTGAAACGAACAAAATGTGCTTTTCCTATTCTTCTTTTGGATAAATGAAAGAGAGCTTCAAAACAAAGACTGCAGCGCCATCTGAACCAATGCGCGGACTTCGGGTGGACACTTTTTTTGGCTGAGAGACAATCTTGTTATGTACGATCTTTTGTAAATAGGCATGAAATAAACCTACAGTCTTTCTGTAATCGGATAGTAGTGAGGGTTTAGAATTTTGCTTATCTTATTTAGTTGTACTACGCCCTAC
>NW_004799079.1:31109-32759 GCF_000002075.1 Aplysia californica | reverse complement strand
AACAACGACATAAAGTATGTTTATTACATAACACCTTGACACTTGTATAAACACAAAACGCCATCTTCTTTGCCCACGTATCTCTCCAGAAATCAATAAAGACATTGTCAGTGAGATAACAGGGCATACGGGGAACGCACACCCCCTACTGGTTTGGAAAATAATTATAACGAGCAGCGTCTGCGTGTTTCCGCAAATGTTTTGGTTTAAAAAAAAATTAAATAGCTCTTGTCGTTGATGGTAATGTTGTTGCTGTTGTTATTGCTGTCGTTGTTGTTGTTGTTGTTGTTGTTGTTGTTGTTGTTGTTGTTGTTGATGTTGTCTTTGTTGCTGTAGTAGTTAATGTTATTGTTGTTTTTGTCGCTGCTGTTATTGTTGTCGTTGTTGCTGTTGTTATTGTTGTCGTTGTTGCTGTAGTTGATGAGGCAATTGTTGTTATTATTATTGTTGTTTTGGCTGTTGTTGGAAGAAGTATCTCTGTTGCAGTTGTTGTTGTTGTTTTGTTGTTGTTGATGTTATTGTTGATGTCGTTATTGTTGTTTTTGCTGCTGCTGCTGCTGTTGTTGTTTCTGCTGCTGATGATAATGATAATGTTATTGCTCTTGTCGATGGTAGTCGTAGTGGTGGTGCGAGTTAGTGGTATTGCTACCACTGCTGTTGTTGGTGCTGTTGTATATCTACTTGCTGATGGTTGTGATGGTACTACTGCTGCAATGATACTGTTGCTGCTGCCGCTGCTGCCCCTGCTGTTTTTGCTTATTTTTTCCCTTTTTATCTTCCTGCATGGAAGGACTGCATTTTTGTTATGTACGTTTGTGTTGTCCGGCCAAACTGGCATACATCGTCACCCCCATTCTCTACAAGTCCCTGGCCAATTAGAAAAAAAACAAAAACACGTCCTGATATCGTTCCCTGGAACAACACGAGTTTGTCATATCTCTACATTCATAATTTCTTATCTTCCTAATTTCTTATATTGTAAGCCTTTAATAAAAAACCCAAAACACAACAATTTCATAGGTCGCCACTTCTTCGGTCCACTTCAGTTATACTATCTGATATTTGGCTCTTCTCGTGAGTCAGGAAGACGGGAAATAAATAGCAAAAATCGTGTATAACAAGACAGTTCACTCCTCTCTTTGAGCCAATGAAAAAAGTGTCCTCAAAATTCGGTGGCGCCCTCATCGAAAAAGCGCGGACTTTGCGAACAGAGTTATCCTACTTTTGTGAAAAACAATAGAAGTGAGACGAACAAAATGTGCTTTTCCTTCTTCCTCTGGAGAAACGAAAGAGAGCTTCAAAACAAAGACTGCAGCGCCATCTGAACCAATGCGCGGACTTTGGGTGGACACTTTTTTTGGCTGAGTGAACTATCTTGTTATGCACGATCTTTTGTTAATAGGCATGAAATAAGCCTGATACTCAGTGGAAATTTATTCCAAATTCTGGAATCAAACTTGGGTCTCCTGCATGCAATAGTGAAGAGCCTAACTGCTGCATTAAAGACGCAGATAATAACAATATGATGATGATGATGATTTTGATGTGGCAACCACTCTTGTTCTTACTCTTGTACAATTATACATGTATGCATATTTATATATGCACACACTAACACACACACACACACACACACACACACACACACAC
>NW_004799079.1:25826-26922 GCF_000002075.1 Aplysia californica | reverse complement strand
GAGGGGAGGGGGGGCGAGTGAGGGGGGATGGAGGTTGTAGGCTAATTATGTCTGGGACAAACTGGGAAATCCTGTTAGCATTTGAGGGCGCTTAGAGCTGGGGATTAATCAGATCCTAGTTGTGATCTTGTTGGCCTGTGTTCGATACCAGACGATTCTGTCCAGCTGGGGCGTGTGTGTGCGGGCAAGTCGCTTCATCAAGTGTTGTGTAGGAATTTGTAGGACATCATTACGTACGGCTGTGGTCATTGTTTTCGTGGTTTATAGTTCAGATTTAGAATGTCGTGTTTTACGGCACTTGCAACACAATAAATACGATCATAGAAGTACTGGAGACAGACGTATGGTGTAACTAGAGAGTCACGTTCAAAGAAAAGAAGGAGAGAGATTATAATGATGATAGATGTGTGATAGGAAATGAGGCGTAAACCACACCAGAGCACCGGCAAATCACCCATGAAGACATCAGTGATAGTCCCAAGCAAATTTATATGTTTCGGAAATAGTTGTTGGTAAAAGTATAAGTCACGTTTTCATTGGATACAAATAGACTTGTGCCGAATCGTATTTTTCAGGACTAAAAGCCGTATGTGAAAGGATTTAAATCGTTATCGCAGTACATTTGTACCCCGAGAAGACATACGAAACCAACAAAAAAAATCAAATCTTTTTTTTCCTGCTTTAATGGAAATTTCCAGTCTGGAGTGTAGTATCTTTAGTTTTATTAAGCCGTTGGCTTTCTTTCGAAAATTTTTGAGTGATTATTAACTCGCGAAAATATGACCTGAAAGACAGGAAGCAATTTGTGTCAAGTTTCGAGTGATAACATTGCGATATTATGTTCTGATATACAGGTAACAATTTCTATGGTCAACGTTTTGCTGCTGTTGTTGTTGTTAATACAGGACACCACGATCCGTAGTTTGTTTCGCTTTTTTTCTTGAGACTTTTTGATGATCTAAGCTTGTTAAAAGTTTCCTGTCCGATGAAACTTTTTAAAAAGGTGGGAGTCGACAGTCCGTGGAGGTTTGCTGATTGCTGGGAATGAGAAGTGAGTGAATCTTTATTGTTGCTGTTGTTGGTGGTGCTGCTGCTG
>NW_004799079.1:21471-24333 GCF_000002075.1 Aplysia californica | reverse complement strand
GTGGGGTGTTCTTTTTTGCTGTTGCTTGAGGGACGGAGGGGAAAGTTAAATTGTTATTGGGTTTGGGGTTGTTGTTTGTTTTTTTCATTTTTCTCAGTTTTATAGTACATGGATATAGTCTGTTTTGCCATGAAGCTCTTCATTTCACCGCACACGCGCAAAAAGGTTCGTGACGCAGAAAATGTGTAATGACCTTGTCTGGAATAGTCATTCATAACGATAGTTTGCTCAGAGCCCTTCGACACCTTGTCGCCGATCTATGGTTTCCACTCACAATTGATTGGTACCGTCCTTTATGATTTAAAGAAAAGAAATTCAACTATAATAAGAGTTTTGCAGCACTTGCAGCACAGTTGGGATATGTGAGTGCCGCAGATTAGAGCTTTTACGAGAGAGTAACAAACACGAAAAGGAGGACAGATTAGGACAGTAGATGTTTGATAGGAGAGAGGGAGTAAACCACACAAGAGCACCCTCCAACCATACACGAAAAGATATTATTAATAACTTGTGTAGCATTAGCCGTCCAGGTGTTTTCAATAGATTAAAACTTTAATCTTATCTCTCTTTTTTTTTTTGGAAGAGGCCATCTATCCATAAAATGACCCTCTCTCATCTGACCGTGTGCAGTTGTGAGCTCTGTAAAACACTACCTACCTTATCAATATGACCTTCACTTGTTTGAGAAAGTGGGCAGTTGGTGGGTCGTCTGGTATGGTTTGCTCCTTCGATCCAACTAAACATTTACTGTCCTTATTTGACCTTCTTATTTTTGTGTGTCTTACTCAAATGTCACACTTTTTACAGATATATCTTCGGCACTTATAATATGATTTATTTGTGTTCCAAGCGTCGTAAAACCTCCGTAAAAACTCTTACAAAAACTAAAAGTTTGTCTGCGAAAGGGGTTCCCTTCCACCTGGACTGAAAAAATCGAAAGTAATGTGAATGCAAAATCGATGACGTTTTTATGAAAGAAAAAATAACAAAGAGACAAGACGATAAGGAAAGCGTGAGAAAGTTACGAGAAAACGACGACCTTGCATCGGCAGATCTTCCTGCAGTTTAAGGTATCTTCACTCGAGGTTATCGTATCCAAACTTTTTAAAAACGCCCCTAGAAGTCATTCGATTTCGATTCACAATACTGAATGGGCTTTACAGGACGATGGTATTGCACAACGTACTTCGGTCTTAATATGGTCGCTTTTAAAGACAAGCAGGCTAACCCAGATTTCGGGGGTTTCCAGAAATCTTGACCTATACCAAAAGTGCGCATTGCCCTACCTATAGGGGAAGTTAGGTTCTTCTATATTTGTTTGGTTATAGAGAAAACTCTCTTTTTCTTTTAAGGAAACTGAACAAGGGTCCAAAAACTTTACTCTCGATTTTCTCAAAACAGCATTTTTCGGGAAAGCCCCCTTGTAAGCGACCATATTATTTTCAACACAGCCAGAAGTCGACGCTTTCGATTTAGACGAAATCGGACTAGAGTGGACGACGCACCACAAAGGGGGCGATGTTCTGAGCGGGTTGCTGGAGGGCAGATCTTGAATGTCACACGAGCACTGGGCTCTGAACATGGATATGACATAATGACATGTTTGGGTGCAACCAGCCGCCGTGCCTCGCCACTCACTCACTACACGGCGTGGGAAGACGGCCTCGGGGGCCGATTAACCCTATCCGTACGCCCTGGGGTCATTTTGTACCCCTGGGGTTGTATTCTTCACATTTTAGAATACTTCTAGTACGAAGATCTCTTTCAAACGTTCAGTATTTCTCAAAAATCGTTTTGACCGAATGCTATGCATAGCGTTCGGATCAGATTAACGTGTAAATTTCCTCTTCGGAAAGTGGTGGCACAGAGTTCCCCACGTCGTATGGATACGATAGTAAAACACGACGTACGGATAGGGTGAAGTGGTGGTACAGAGTTCCCCACGCCGTATGGATACGATAGTAAAACACGATGTACGGATAGGGTTAACTCATTCAGGTTTCTCTCTGCTGCGCATTCTGGTCAGTCGAAAACCCTTTTTTGTCCTTTGTTGTGGTAGGTGTTTTACGGCTCTCGCAAATGCATAAGGTCATAATATGGGCGCGCGGGACATATTAAACATTTTCAGTTGATAGGAAATTTCGAATGTTTTTTCTCGGGTGACGGCCGAAGCCTACTCTTTATCAGTTCTGGACAACCAAGGGTTCTTTAACGTACGCATCTTTCACGCGGGACATCTCTGATTTTTTGCCTTTATCCGAGAAGGCTAGGTGTTAAATCTTATCCACCATAATAACAGGCTGAAAGACAGCAGTAAGAAGGAGCCAAGGAGTAGCAGTAGAAAGGCTGCAGAAAGAGTCAGGAGCCCAGAGGAGGGTGCAAAGAAGGAGCCAAGGAGTAGCAGTAGAAAGGCTGCAGAAAGAGTCAGGAGCCCAGAGGGGAGTGCAAAGAAGGAGCCAAGCAGTAGCAGTAGAAAGGCTGCAGAAAGAGTCAGGAGCCCAGAGGGAAGTGCAAAGAGGCGAGGGAGGTAGGGGCAAAAAATGAAGACCAAAGTATTGACAAAACATTGTTAGAGAGCAAGAAAGGAGGTGAAATTAGAAAATGTTCCATCGCTTTGCGGATTCGAACCTGGGACCTGTTGAATGACAGGCGAATACATAAACTCTCAACCACGTGAGCCCCCCGAAAACCCTTGAAGACATACTGTTTAGGGGTATTTTAGAAAAAAAGCATAATAAATTCTTTACTAATAAGTTATGATAAACTAGCTGGGACTCCAAAGATTCGATCGCCAAGTCATTGTGGAAACATACTGCTTGTGAACGAAAGCCTCACTTCTTTGCAATGGCGTCATAGAAGACG
>NW_004799079.1:15459-21371 GCF_000002075.1 Aplysia californica | reverse complement strand
GTCCTTTGTTGTGGTAGGTGTTTTACGGCTCTCGCAAATGCATAAGGTCATAATATGGGCGCGCGGGACATATTAAACATTTTCAGTTGATAGGAAATTTCGAATGTTTTTTTCTCGGGTGACGGCCGAAGCCTACTCTTTATCAGTTTTGGACAACCAAGGGTTCTTTAACGTGCGCATCTTTCACGCGGGACATCTGTGATTTTTTGCCTTTATCCGAGAAGGCTAGGTGTTAAATCTTATCCACCATAATAACAGGCTGAAAGACAGCAGTAAGAAGGAGCCAAGGAGTAGCAGTAGAAAGGCTGCAGAAAGAGTCAGGAGCCCAGAGGAGGGTGCAAAGAAGGAGCCAAGGAGTAGCAGTAGAAAGGCTGCAGAAAGAGTCAGGAGCCCAGAGGGGAGTGCAAAGAAGGAGCCAAGCAGTAGCAGTAGAAAGGCTGCAGAAAGAGTCAGGAGCCCAGAGGGAAGTGCAAAGAGGCGAGGGAGGTAGGGGCAAAAAATGAAGACCAAAGTATTGACAAAACATTGTTAGAGAGCAAGAAAGGAGGTGAAATTAGAAAATGTTCCATCGCTTTGCGGATTCGAACCTGGGACCTGTTGAATGACAGGCGAATACATAAACTCTCAACCACGTGAGCCCCCCGAAAACCCTTGAAGACATACTGTTTAGGGGTATTTTAGAAAAAAAGCATAATAAATTCTTTACTAATAAGTTATGATAAACTAGCTGGGACTCCAAAGATTCGATCGCCAAGTCATTGTGGAAACATACTGCTTGTGAACGAAAGCCTCACTTCTTTGCAATGGCGTCATAGAAGACGGACTTTCCCAAGATTAAATCTAAACGAAACTATCTTTTAAAAACTGAAATTTAAACGAGATATCGTCATCGAGATATTCAAAGAATTATATTGCATCCGAAAAAGCTTGACTTTCTTGTTGTGAAACTCACAATTTTTTTAGCGTGAAATTTCTCAAAAGTACGTCGTGTTGAACAGATAACTGTCATGGCGCTCATATAATCTTATGCAGTTGCGAGTGCCGTAAAAACTCTCTATTAAAACAAAACAAAGATAACTGTCATTCTAAGATAGCTATAACCGCTATCTGTGTCGTCAAAGGGTTAAACATCTGTGCGCACGGCCTAACGAACTAACGTATCCCCTTACGTCAGCTGATTTGCGAATACGGTGGTTGAAGGGGCGGGGGCGAGGGGGGGGTGAAGGGGGGTGTGCTGACGGGGGCATAATATTGTTATTATCGTAATTGCTATGATTATAATTATTATACACGTAATATCATATGAGCGTATGCTCTTTGTGCTCGTGGGTTCATCCTATGGTTAGTTGTATTGTGTGCAATACGGGGTGGAGTTATGGGGTGGTGACTAGGGGAGAGGGGTAGTGGGGCAAAGGCATCTGGACTAGAGGAGGGGGGGTAGGAGAGGAGGGGAGGAGGTGAGTGCAATTGGGTGAGTACTAAGCGGTGGGATTATGATGGAGGTTACAAATTGGTGGCTCTGACCTTGAGTGTCAGTAGCTTGACTCGGTTAAGGGGAGGGGCTACACCTGGAGGCTATGTCGCTTATTACAGGACCGAATTTTACCAAATTTCACACATAAAACAAGCATAGTAAGGAGTCTTAAAATCCTTAATCAAATTCGAGAAAAAAGTTTCGTTTCCATGGATACGCCGCCATATTGGATTTTATTGGCATCTCTTACGTAATGAATACCGCACTTATCGCTCATGGAAATTGATTGTTTTTTTGCATGCGTGTTAACAAACATTAGATCTAAAAATGTGTCTGTTGTTTTTTTCCTAAACGAATTTAAAAAATTTAATGAATTTTTTCCTGAGGTAGCATTCAAGTTTGCGAAAAATCCGTGAAACTCCACACTCCAGACACCACCAACAAAAATCTATTCCATATATCAAAAATTCAACAACAAAATTGTTAGTATTACCTCTTCTCTTCATTCTGTGAAAATTTCATGATGATTGGGTGAAAAATGGTGGAGTTATTCAAAAAAGTATAGAGAAAAGTAGCATTTTGAGAAAACAGCCGATAAAGAAAAATAAAATACTGACTTTATGAGGAAATGGTGGTTACAAACATGCCCAGTATGGAAAAAATACGAGTTTTGGGGGTTCTTATGCCATGAAATAGTTGTAGGAGAGGTTGAGGAAGCTAAAAATGCCTACAACTCAAATTCCATGATTTTGAGCCGAATTTTGATTTTGGGGGTGTAGCCCCCCCCCCCCCCCCTTAACTATCAACGATAATAAACCAGCTGTCCAATAGAAATGGTAGCACTCGAAACTACACCGCACACGACATGAGGTCGAATCCCTACCTGCGCTTCCTGAAACTTTGTTTGTCATTAGAGCTACGGCGATCCACTCATTTGTTAGCGGTATCCTATCATTAAAAATAGGCTTTATGTTAAGACACCAAATCCCTTAACCCTATTCGTACTTCGTGTTTTACTATCTTATCCATGCGACGGGGGGGACTCTGTGCCACCACTTTCCAAAGAGGAAATTTACTCTTTTATCCGATCCGTACGCTTTGCATATCAGTCTGTCAACATGATTTTTTGGAAAAATACTGAAAGTTTCAAAGAGATCTTCGTACTAAAAGTATTCTAAAATGTGAAGAATACAAACCCGAGGGTACAAAATGACCCCAGGGCGTACGGATAGGGTTAAAGGGCCATATGATGTACAAAGAGGTCGCTAAAACAATATCTTATCCCACTGCCGAAAAGACCGCGCTACCCTAGATTTACACAAAGTTCTCTCTGCTCACTACCCAGTTTGTGAGGTCAACAAATTTGAGTTTCGAAACATGTAAAGCTTTACATTTTTCGAATGCAATTCTTTAAACATCTTGATAACGACTCCAAATAATCTTACGATTTTGGTAGATAAGATAGAGCAATTATTTGGTTTCTGACCTCATGGTCTGAGGGACTCAAAATGGCAACAATAACAACAACTGCTAGATTGAACGTTATTACTCAAAGATAACGTTAGATAGAAATGTATGATTCTTAGGCAACGGCAAGTCTCTACAAATGTATTTTGGGCTACTTTTATCATAGCTTCGCCGGGTTTCTGTTTATTTTTAATCTACCCTTCGATCTGCCACTTTCTGGGGAGAAAAATCTGGGATCGTCTCTTCCGTCAGCGACGTATTTGGCATTTCGCTCACTGCAGTGTACGCCGATTGGGGGTGTCGTGACCCCAGCAGTTTGAAGCGATTGGGAGCTAAGCAGCAAAACTGTTGATGATTATTGTATTAAACCCAGTCTAGAAAACCGTTGATTATTGTATTAAACCCAGTCTAGAAAACCGTTGGTTATTGTATTAAACTCCGTCTGGGAAGCCTGTTAAACCGGCACAGTCTCTTTGCGTAGGAAGAGATCGTATTTGACCAGATTCTTCAAAGTAGGATTCATTCGGATCTGTCTGGGAACACAGTCGTGGCATCGTGGTGATATCAGGCGCTCGTCAGAATAATGAAACCAAATTAGAAACTAATCTTCAAATTTGTGCGTGTTATTTTTATTTATTTATTTGTTATTTTTTGGGGGGGTGTTTTTGAGTTTTTGTTTTTAATTGTACGGGGCCTATTTTATTTACTTTCGTGGAAGGGGGGGAGGGGTGCTAAACAGCGTTTATGTCTATTTAAAAACAATTTTCTGTGTTGATCTTTACTGAAAAAAAAACGTTAGTCAAATTCATAAAACCTGCTCATTTACAGTTCCCAAGGCCACTTAGACGGTGCAAGTCACCAAATTTCCATGGCCATCATTCGCTAATCTTTACACGAGTCGACCCCCATCTCTTTCCCTGGCAAATAATAATATGTTGACTCCTGTTCCAGACAGATGGATGTGTTTCCCTCAAAAGCAAGACAAATAAACAATCTGTAACATGATATGATATTTGATATCAATAGCTCCATATATATATATATATATATATTATATGTCCCAAAAATTGACGACGAGCGGCTGATTCCACCACGTCGTGACACATGATATCTGGTTTCCCAGAGCAGGTCATGTTTATGACAAGAGATTACACAATTCAAGACATTGGATGTTTTCCAGACGCATTTTTAAACGACGTCTTGTTACTTACTGTTTGGGTTTGTTATTGTTTTCTTCTTTAGTTGTTGTTGTTGTTGTTGTTGTTGTTGTTGTTGTTGTTGCTGTTGTTGTTGTTGTTGTTGTTGTTGTTGTTGTTGTTGTTGCTGTTGTTGTAGCTGTTTTGGGGTAGGGTTTTTTGTTGTTGTTTTGTTTGGTTGTTTGTTGGGGGGGGGAGGGGGGGAGGGGGGAGGGGGGGAGGGGGGGTTGGTGTGGTTTGTTGTTAGTTTGTTGTTGTTGTTTTTGGGGGGAGGAGGCTGAAGGGAAGATATTCGGGTTTTGTTATGTTTATGTTTTGGGTTATTGTTGTTTGTTTGTTGTTGTTTTTTCGGGGGGGGGGGGGGGTATTCATTTATCTATTTATTTTTGTTTAGTATTAAATCTGTGTTTGATTCTGAAATTTAGAATTATAAAGATTATTGTAAATCTACGTTTATAGTTTATCACTGATGTCGGGATCGTATGAAACGTTTTAACAAGAATACTAAGCGAGTATCGGGTGTACCTTTACATAAGAGGAAAATCCAACAGTGCTCACAGTCAATATTAAGATTGCCGTGGCTTTAACTCAATGCGCTTAAATTAAGCTGTTTTGTTATAACTGTTAGATAATCATTAAAGAATTAGATAAGTATTAAACAGATTATATAAGTTTTAAATAATAATACTTATACATGTATAACGAGACACGACATTAATGCAAAAAAATGTTTTTAACCCTATAAAGGAAATTAACCCTATCCGTACGTCGTATTATACTATTGTATCCATACAATGTGTGCCACCACTTCAAAAGAGGAAATTTACTCTTTAATCCGATCCGTACGCTTTGCATAGCAGTCTGTCAAATTATTTAGTAATAGCAGAATCTGATAGTAGTTGCATCGATTCACTGGAAGGACATCGAAATTAAATTACAACAAGAATGATTTCCTGAAAGAACCGACATATTATTCATTTTCTCTGAGTGCCCTTTCAGTGTAATTACAATTTGGCTTTCATAACTCAAATTTATGAAAGAGATACTCACATTTTGCGATCTTCAACGTGATATAACGAAATTAAAAAACATAATAGACAGCTTTTTTTCCTAAAAGTAATGATGCCTATTTTCTAATATCGTGGACTTTGACCCATTTCGCGAACTGAGCACTCTCTTGTATAAAATTCAATTTGCAACTTAAGTAAAAGAATGTATTTTTTACAGCTGCCAAGGCTGTTGGAAAAAAAATACGTCCTCTGAGATCGAAGTTATTATGGTCAATGTCCTGTATTCCGTAGAACGTCTTCGTTTTGGCAACTGGAGTTTAGAGCTTTTTTTTGTTTGTTTTGGAAAGAGTTTTCGGACGCTTGCAACGCTGCACAAGGTCATATGATTGCGCAAATTCAGTGCTTTCAACAATACTTACCTCAGAAATCTGAAAAAAGTGGTTTTAGAATAAGATATCACCCACACCTCGCGGTTACGAAATTCTAGAAAAGATTACAACATGTATAAATTGTGTGGTCACTTCTTAAGATTCGGAAAAAGCCGTAAACGATCTCAGTTTTGCTGTGGCACTCCATCAGTTCTTGGGTTTTATTTTAAAAGACAGTATACCCAGTTTTGGATGCAATTGAGCTATCGATTCCATCTGATGTTTTAAAACACAGAGCACGTTTTTCTCTAAGTCTGGATTTGATATCTTAATAAATAACGCGAGGAAAGTGTTTTCAAGATATTATTATTATTATTATTATTATTATTATTATTAT
>NW_004799079.1:9288-10669 GCF_000002075.1 Aplysia californica | reverse complement strand
TGTGGCAGAAGGGGGGAGAAGGGGGAGGGAAATGTGACAGGGGGGGTGGATTACAACGGTTTTGTTTATATATTTCTTGGAGCTGTTTTCAAAACATTTTAAAGTCTCGTGAATAATTTGTACGACTAGCTAGATGGATAGATAGATAGATAGATAGATAGATAGATAGATAGATAGATAGATAGATAGATAGATAGATAAATGGAAGGATAGATAGATAGATAGATAGATAGATAGAGAGATAGATAAACAGACAGACAGACAGACACACAGGTATGTTACTCGTAAGTGCACACTTTTAATTAGTGTGTTCTTTTTATAACTCGTAGTTTCCGTTTTGGAGTATTGTGAAATTATAAAATGATCTTAAAAGAGATATTATTTTGTGTCACGAAATGGTGAAATCAGGAGCTTCTAATTATTTTTTTTAGCCAATGGAATTATTGGTATCCTCCTAATACCTGTTCATCTGGTTTGTTTTAGACGAAAGAAAATAGCCACCTACCTGTATTACCTGTATTACCTGTCCTGGGCAACAACGTCATTGCACACGGAGGGTCCATAAGTGCTCAGCTTCTCTCACCACCAAAGCTCTCAAGGTATCCATACTGATTGTTCCTGTGGCTGTTTGATTATGACGACGTCTTTCCTTTCCATCCACCTGCCTTAAATAGAACACGAGATATATTTGTGATTGACGCAGGTGGGGGTCGGTCACCCGGCGTCAGAGTTTCATTTGCAAGAAAATGGCCGCCAAAGTTTGTTTTGATTTCCATAGCTCAAGTGTCCTTGAAAACTGCATTTAATGTACCTATTGTGTGCCTTTGATCAACGGTTGTTGTTTTGTTTTTTTCTCAGTAGATCTAAATAATTCCACGCCAGAAGGTGTTTTTAATTGGGCATAGAAGGCGTTGAGCCCAGAACCAAAAAAATATTTTTAAAAACCAAAACAAATCAATAACAATTTCCCCAAAACGGGCGAAAAATTCCTGCTTCTTCGGTTTCATGATTGTGACGAGAGCCTGATTCCATCATGATGCAACACATTAACATGTTTCATATTCTGCCATTTGAGATCTCATGAATAGGTTTCCATACCTTAAAGCTATGCCTTTTACAAGACAGACAGAGAGATGGACAAGCAGGCAGGCAGAGAGATAGACAGACGGATAGACAGATGTGTGTGTATTTGTGTGTTTCCTCATGTCTACATCTTTCTGTCATTCTGTCTTTTTCTTTCTCAGTTTGCCCCTTTCTTTCTCTCTCATTCTTTCTTTCCCTCACTCTTTTTTCCCTCTTCTTTCTCTCCTCTCTCTCTTTCTTGCTCTCTCTCTCTCTCTCTCTCTGTCTCTCTCTCACTCTCCCCCTCTCTCTCTCTCTC
>NW_004799079.1:4987-6556 GCF_000002075.1 Aplysia californica | reverse complement strand
TCATCATCATCATCATCATCATCATCATCATCATCATCATCATCATCCTCATCCTCATCATCACATCATCATCATCATCATCATCAAGTTATTTGGACGAGTGGAGGTGCCCTAAGTACACTATTGTATATTGACAATGGAGCCGAAAAAGAGCCTCGCTCTCGCTCTAATATTTCTTTGTGAAGTCCACCTGGCCCTTTAAGGAAACAACAACAACAACAAACACATTACTATCATCATCATCATCATCATCATCATCATCATCATCATCATCATCATCATCCTCATCCTCATCATCACATCATCATCATCATCATCATCAAGTTATTTGGACGAGTGGAGGTGCCCTAAGTACACTATTGTATATTGACAATGGAGCCGAAAAAGAGCCTCGCTCTCGCTCTAATATTTCTTTGTGAAGTCCACCTGGCCCTTTAAGGAAACAACAACAACAACAAACACATTACTATCATCATCATCATCATCATCATCATCATCATCATCATCATCATCATCATCAAATCTCGCGACTTTCGATTCTGACAAGTAGCCGCGTGTGCACACCCAGCAAGGATTGTGGGTGGGTGCGATTCACCCGCGTGTTGGATAGAAATAATAACATAGGGTAAAAGATGTTACTTTCTCGGCCCAGGGAATCCTCTAAGAGGGGAAGGGGCTTTACATTTCTATGACATAATAGCGCGGGATATTGGAGGGTTTTTTTCCTCCTCGGGAGGGAGAGGTGTATTTCTTTTTGTACTTCTCTTCTCATTTGTGAGGCAACGTGGTGGAATCAGGCTCTCGTCAAAATAATGAAATCGAAGAAAACAGCAGTTTTCTCCCTGCTTTGCAATTTTTATCAAATTTTTGTTTATTGGCTCAACACCTTTTAAGTCCATTTACAAACACATTATTTTCAGGATTTCACCGAACAACGTTGATTAAAGGCACAAAAATGCAAATCTACCGTTTCCATGTACTCTCCAGCTTTGGAGTTTTCCTAACTTTGGCGGCCACTTTCTCACTTATTTTACCTCTTAAATTAGGTGACCCCCACCTCCTTCAATCCAAAATATCCCACCTCTATTGAAGATGGATGGTTAATTTTTTCATTGAAAGCAAGACAAATGAACAAGCTTTAAGATGATACCAATATCTCAATATGCCCAAAAATTGACGAGAGCCTGATTGCACCACGTTGCCTCACATTTGCCTCTGTTGTTTCCTGACTTACTTGCCCTTATGTGATCTGATTTCGCTTCCTTAAGGAAAAGAATCTAGGGGGGGGGGGGGTTCTGGGCCCTTTTGTGGGTGCTGTCGTTGTTTTATTCAGTTCTGCTGAAATTACAGAGAGCTGAGGGAGCGATCCGAAGGAGGGGCGTACGCACTTGGAGAGGAGGGATGGGCGGACAAGAAGAAAACAAAGCAATGCGTGGGTGGTTGGCGGGTGGTTGGTTGGTGGTTGATGGTGTGGTTGATGGTGTGGTTGATGGTGTGATTGATGGTGTGGTTGATGGTGTGGTTGATGGTGTGGTTGATGGTGTGGTTGATGGTGTGGTTGATGGTGTG
>NW_004799079.1:0-1180 GCF_000002075.1 Aplysia californica | reverse complement strand
GTTTTTTCAGTTTTGAGACAGTTTTGCTTCAAAAAGCTAAATTTCTTTATTTCGCCGATCGCTTTTGTAAGCCGACGCTTCTGTCTCTGTAATTTTAGAAAATCCGGAAGTTAAATTTCGCGAGGCGCATTTTGTTTTGAGAGTATAGATCTAGACCTAATTTTTTGCATCTCTCAATATTTATTTTCACATTCCAGTAGAGTGTAAATATAGTAGGCCAATGACATTCAGCTTATATTAAAGCACCGATCATCCCTTTCATCGAAAGGGGACCCAGCTAGTCATTTATAAAGAGCGGCCCTCGAATTACACAGTTCTATCTGCTCAGAACCAAGTTTTGAGAAATGTGGCCTCAAACATTTGTGAGGCAGCGTGGTGGAATCAGGCTCTCGTCAAAATAATCGAAGTGAAGAAACTTGCATTTTTCCTCCGGTTTTTTGAATTTTTATCAAATTTTTCTTTTCTTTTTTACCCAAGCACCTTTCACGCTCATTAAAGAACTGATTTCTGGATGGATTTTTCTGAAAAGCGTTGATTAAAGGATAAAAAATGTAAATTTTCAGTTACCACGGACTCTTAAGCTTAGGAAATAATTATCTTTGGAGGCCATTTTCTCACTAATTTTACCTCTGAAAACAGATGACCCCCACCTCCTTCATTCGTAAAAATCTCGACTTGTATTCAAGACAAATGGATATTTTTTTCCATCCAAATAAAAACAAGTGAACAAGCTTAAGATGATACCATAACTCTACATGCTCAAAAATTGACGAGAGCCTGATTCCACCACACTGTCAACCATTTTATGCTTCACAACGGGAGAAACCTTTTCGAATGCAATTCTTTGAATATCTTGACAACGACTCCGAATAATCTCACGATTCTGATACGGCAGATAATATAACATATTATTATTTTGGTTTCTGACCACATGAACCTGGTAACTCAAAACTGCCAAAAATTGTCAGATAGATCTAGAACTTCGTAATTCTTAAGTACGGAAATGTTACTCTCCGCAGTGAACCGGATTTGTTGCGTCAGAATGAACAGTCTTGGATATTGTATAAATGCAACTCTATGGTTCTTAAAAAAAAACCAAAAAAAAGAAACAGCTTTCCCCTGATTATACTTGGCTTTCATAGCATAGAATTATGGTGTCGATGTAAATCAACTGCAGATG
>NW_004799078.1:28566-35429 GCF_000002075.1 Aplysia californica | reverse complement strand
TTATTATTATTATTATTATTATTATTATTATTATTATTGTTATTAAGAGTAACACATATCTGGCAGAGTGAAAAAGCAGGCAGCAGCTCCGGTCCTGGGGAATTGAAAGTCAAATGTGAGGCCGGTCCCGTAGATATCCGTAGAACGGATGGTTGGAAGGCGCCACTGTCAGCTCCTATGTCCTATATTATCTCTTCTTTTTCCTTGTTGTTACTCTGTATCTCGGCTGGGTTTTTTCCTTGTCCATAATGACCGTTAGTGTCGATGTGTGTATTATTGCCATTCAAACAAAAGCGCCAATTCATTTAAACATTACTAGAAGTTGGTGGTTAGAGGGAGCTCAAAAGTGTTCTTTGATCTTTTTTCTTTACCAAAGGTCAGTCGTCTTTATCTTTTCTCCTTCCTTTCTGTGTATAATACTCTTTGGTTATGACACACTTTTGCTCCTTATAATATGACCTACATTATTGTTTGCAAGTACAGCAAAGCTCTTCCAAAAACTTTTGAACACAATATATTTTTAAAAATATCAAACAAGTCCAACAGTTTAAATATCTAGGATATATGATAACGTCTGATGCCAAATCTTCCGCAGAAATAAAAAGGAGAACTGCAATGGCTAAGGCTAGTTTCAATAAAATGAGCCCAATCCTGAAAAATAGAAACATATCAATGAACACCAAAATGAAAATCCTGAAATGCTATGTTTGGTCAACCCTTCTATATGGCTGTGAATGCTGGACAATCACTAAAGACGATGAAAATAAAATAGAAGCAACAGAAATGTGGTTTCTTAGGAAAAATCAAATGAGGCAGTGCTTGATGAAGCCCACGTGGGACGCTCAATGTTAAAAACAATCAGGAAATGACAAATGCAGTTTTGGGGACACATAAATAGACATAAGGGTCTTGAACATCTAGCTCTCACTGCAAAATTGAGGGCAAGCGAGGCAGGGGTAGGCCGAGAACAACATACTTAGGGAACCTAAACAAATGGGTAACAGGGAAAGATCAGGGAAACGTAGCTTTTCTGAGAACATCCGAGCAAAGGAATGAATGGAAAATCATGATCACCGATGTCTGTCGCAGATCTGGCACTGGATGATGATGATGATAATACAATTAGCAATGACTAGTTGCGCATGACCTCGGAAAGTAACGCTGGAACTGTCATACAGCCCAAGGACTGCTTTTGATTGTTCTTTTCTCCCTGTGGAGGACAAAGAACTAGGTTATAGTTAAAATATAAAAATGTCGGTTATTAAAGAGAGAACCAAGACAATGAGGAAAAGATCGATAGCAGTGTCGTGGAAAAGAAGAGCATTTAAAAGTCTGAAAATGCGGGAATTACACCGAGTTCTGGAAGTGTAATTATGTCATTGTGGTCGTTTTACGCCCCCATTGACACAATTTGAATCAATTTGAGGATGATGGACTGTTTTGACAATACCAGCCAGGGCCAACCAGGGCTGGGAGAAATGTGTCACGACGTGGTGGAATCATCCTCTCGTCAATTTTTGGGCATATTGATGGGGTTATCGGTATCAAGTTATATGAGTGTGCGAATCTACGTTTAATAAACAGTCTATGTTGAATAGAAGTCGGAATATTTGCGATTGAAGCAGGTCAGGATTGCCTGGTTCCAGAGGTAACATTAACGAGAAAATTGCAGCCAAAGTTTGGTAACCTCCATAGCATGAGAGTCCCTGGAAACTGAAAACTTACATTTTTTTGTGCCTTTAATCAATCTTTTTTTTTTCTTTTAAAGTAAAGTCCACTCAAAAATGTATTTTTTTATGGACATAAAAGATGTTGAGTTCAAACAAACAAACAAAAAGAAGAAAATTCGACGAAACAGATTGCCCATCGGCCGAAGTAGTTCCGATTTCTTTGAATTTATTATTTTTTACGAGCGTTTGATTTCACTACGATGCCTCACAAGAACAGCGTTTTTGCAGACAGAAGGAGATGTTCGATTGAAAAAAGATTCCATCGAATGCACATCTCCATCTCCGACGGGAGACTGCGAGGCGCGTAATACGGGGTGCCCACTACGGCTGGGATCGGCCGATCGAGAGGATCGCCTGACTCGGTCGCTTAAAAAACAAACGTGTTTGTTTTCAGTGCCAGGCGATCGAGTCGGGCGATCGGTCCGATCCAGCCGTAGTGGGCACCCCGTATAACAGTTACACAACAGGCGCCGTGAGTAGTGTGTGCGTCTCTCTACTCAAACAAGGTAAAGTCTTATACAGGGTGCCCATTGTGGAGGAGATCGGGTCGGGTCGGGTCGGGGGCGATCGCCCCACTCGTCGCCTGAAAAAACAAACGCGTTTGTTTTTTAGATGACGAGTCGGGCGCAGGCTAAAACAGCACCTGGACATGGATGGCTGGTGCCTCTATAAATAAATCATTGATGGTCAGAGTCGGGCGCGATCGGCGTGTGCCACTATAGCCGCTTTGCGCCCGTAGCCTGGTACCACGATAGCCGCCTTGCGCCCTCAGTCTGGCTGGCAAACAGCCCCGACCAGACCCGATCCCTCAATGGGCACCCTGTACTCGAAAGACCAACCGGCGTCTGTTGTGTAGTACCTAGGCGCATTACCGAGTATTTCCCCCAAGTAGACAGAAGTTTTATCGAGTATCTCGCCAAAATTGCCAGAATTTTTATTGAGGATTTCCCCCAAGTAGACAGAAGTTTTATCGAGTATCTCGCTCTTTCAGCTGAGGTGCCGTATCCCTCTCAGCCCAGGTTGGCCATGACAGGCAAGGTTGAAGCCGACATCCTAACTATCGAGTATCTCTGCACATTTGCTGGGATTGGGATGGTATTCCAAACTCAGCTATGGTACTCCCTGACAGACGAAGTCCAAGCAGCCTGATTCCTGATTTAAATTGTGGGATATAATATAATACGCTGGCCTTGGCCATGCCTGTCAGAGTCAACAACCCGGGATGAGAGGGAGGGGGCATTCCTGAAGAAAGACGAGATCTTCAATTTAAAAATTATCATAATAATAATAATAATAATAATAATAATAATAATAATAATAATAATATTAGTAATAGTAATAGTAATAATATTAATAAAATTCTTCCCACCTTGATCAAAACTCGGGTCTCCTGCGTGTAGCAGCGAAACAAATTATCACTCTACCGTAGGTTCTGGTTGATATAGTGTCGATCGGGGCGTACAATGAGCAGTCCATCATGTATACATCATGTACATTTTAAAGAACGAATCGGCACCAGCAACCATCCCTCAACCAAGGCTCCGTGCCTGCCACGTTTGAACAGTTCAGGAAATCGATCAGAGGTCGGCGACCTTGTGCAGTGGTGAACGAATCATAATAATATTATATGTCATACACTCAGAAACACCGAGTTCTATTTCTTTGTCAGATTAAAATGTGAGGCAGCGTGGTGGAATCAGGCTCTCGTCAATTTTTGGGCATGTAGAGTTATTGGTATCATCTTAAAGCTTGTTCACTTGTCTTTATTTGGCTGAAAAAAATATTCATTTATCTTGAATACAAGTTGAGATATTTTCGAATGAAGGAGGTTGGGGTCACCTGTTTTCAGAGGTAAAATTAGCGAGAAAATGGCAACCAAAGATTAGTTATTCCTTAGCTAAAGAGTCCGTGGTAACTGAAAATTTTAATTTTTTGCGCCTTTAATCAACATTTTTAAGAAAAATCTACAAAGGAATGAGTTCTTTAATGGGTCTGAAAGGTTTTGAACTAAAAAAAACAATAATTTGAAAAAAAATTAAAAACCTACGGAAAAATGCAAGTTTCTTCACTTTGATTATTTTGACGAGAGCCTGATTCCACCACGCTGCCTCACAAAGGATTGAGTCACGACACGGTGGAGCCAGGCGATCGTCAATTTTTGGGCGTGTGAGTTATTGGTACCATCGCAAATCTTAATCTGTCTCGTTCGCTTTTGATAGAAATGGTATGCATATTTCCTGCCTAATAGAGATATTTGCTACTGAAGGAGCTGGGGGAGGGGGGAGAGGGATGTTAGTCGCCTAGTTTCAGGACTAAAATTAGCAAGAAAGTAGCAAGCTGCAAAAGCTTCGTGACTTCCTAAGCTTCATTATCCTTGGAAACAACACATTTCAATATTATTTTTCCTCGGTTTCATTATTTTTACGAGAGCATGATTTCACCACAATGCTACACGCATGTCATGCACTCTGGGACACCCAGTTATTATTTTTTTTACGGATAAATTATCCATAATGGCCTCGAGCACGAAGCTGTTACAGGTTATCGGCAACAAACTACTTTTAAGTTTGAGCAGAGAGTTTAGGTTTGAGAGTCAATTTTTAACGTATATCTTCTATCCAAAGTGTTCTTACAAGGACAAAGCTCGTAGGTGGTTGGCGGGTGCTCTGGTGTGATTTGCTTCTGCTTTCCTATCAAACATCTATCGTCCTTATCTCCTCTTTTTCTTTTTTATGTTTGTTACTCTCTTGTAACACATCTAATCTTCTGGCGCTCGTATCACCTTATGCAGCTGCGAGCGCCGTAAAACCTCTACTGAAAAAAGGACAGAGCGTGGCTTGGGTAGTGTGGTGGTTTGGCTACCAGATTCGTAATCATGTGATTGTAACGTGGGTTGTCTAATGGTCAGGCGATTGGACTCGTCATTTTGTGAGATTGCGGGTTCTAAGGTTCAAGGCTGAGCTCGGTCTGACGTTGTGTCCTGAACCCTCTCCGTACACCCTAGGGTCATTTGGTACCCCCGGTGTTGTATTTTTCACCTTTTAGAATATTTGTAGTTTGAAGATCGCTTTGAATCTTTCAGTATTTCTCAAAAATCATTTTGACAGACTGCTCTGCAAGGCGTACGGATCGGATCAACGAGTAAATTTCCTCAATGGAAAGTGGTAGCACAGAGTTCCCCACGTCGTATGGATACGATAGTAAAACATGACGTACGGATAGGGTTAAGAAAGACACTTTGCACACATTTTTCAATTTAGTTAAAAGTAGCTAGAAAGAAGAAAACAGTGAAAGGCGTACAAAAATAATGGGTGTGGATGGTGTCAATGGGAACGTGCAGGTTATGTCGAATTGTTTGCTCAGCAATAATTTACAGAAAAAGAAACATTTTTATTATTATTGTCATTGTTATTATTGTTGTTGTTGTTGGTGGTGGTGGTGGTAGTGGTGGTGTGTGTGTGTGTGTGTGTGTGTGTGAGCCTATCTCATCAAATTGTTTGGAGTCCTAAAGAGCGTGCTCTTCGCCAGGGCCACCACCTCTTTTTGGTAGCGGTTGAGGCAGTCCAACCACCCTGAATCCTCCCTAAAGAGATGCCACCACCTGACCTCCGTAGTGGGCTTCTCTGCAGTCAGTGCTCCAAATCTTGCGGCTCTTTGCTTCATAATGGACAGATTTGGTCTCTTTTAAGCACAAAGGGGCTATCCCGAAAAATGCTGTTTAAAAAAAATCGAAGATAACGTTTTTGTCCCTTTTTCAGTTTCTTTAAAAGACAAGGAGAGTTTTCTCTATAACCAAACAAATATACACACCAAAGAAACCAAACTTCTCCTATAGGTAGGACAATGCCCGCTTTTGGTAGGGGTCAAGATTTCTGGAAATCACCGAAATCTGGGTTAGTTCGCTTGTCCTTAAAAGCGACCATAATAATAATAATAATAATAAAAAATAGCATTTATATAGCGCATATCCCCGCTCAACAGCAGGCTCTATGCGCTTTACACTATATTATTACCCCAGCAGACCATAGAACACTCCGAAACATTCTCAGCTTCCCAGGAAGTATACATTTGTTGTTGTTGATTTTGTCATATTACACCCAGAGCTATTCTTATTCAGTTGCACGTTCCCTGCTGGAGTCGTGCAGCCTCAATATGACAGTGCATGCCATGTATCGACGTGAGTGCGGATTGTATAACAGTTTCAAATTATACATCGACGCTTTCTTGTCCTTCGGTACAAACATCTGCCGCTGTTGTGTAAAATGTAATGGTTAGCTAGCAGTTTATGCGTTGCACGCAAAAGACTTGAGTTCAATACTCACTCGTCTGGGGGACATTTTTATCGAATACCCTGTACCTCGAGTTGAAAAACGGTGTCCTCCATTTCAGTTCGGGTTGACCGAAATACGCTCCAGGCAGCTAGCCATGCAGACTCCAGAATATTCTGAATTATGTTTTTATGTTTTAAAATGAAATCTACCAAATTAATTTCCTGCGGGAAATTTGTTTTAAAGTGACATACGTCAAAAGCAAATAATACAATAGTGCATGAATTGAATGCCTTGTTGATATCGGGCGTGAAATGATAATAATATTATGGACAACCTTTCCAGTCGGTGTTTTTGTTTGTTGTTGTTTTTTGTGGTTTTTTTGTTTGTTTGTTTGTTTGTTTGTTGTTGTTTGTCTTTTTTGTTTTGTTGTTGTTGTTTTGTTGGTTTGTTGTTTTTTGTTGTTTTTTGTTTGTTTGTTTTTGTTGTTGTTGTTGGTTTTTTTGGGGGGGTAGGGGGTTGTTTGTTTGTACGTTGTTTGTTTTTTTAAGATGTGTATTTATTTTCTAGCTCGATGTAGTTGTGAAGAAGAAGGGGTATATTGTGTCATGCACTACCGATGTTCACGTGAGCCACCACGTGACCACAACTGTAGCATACAATCCTATATATATATATATAAAAGAGCATTAAGAGAGAATCCCTCCCAGCGCTTGTCTCAACGTTTGTGTTGTGATGGTTAGGCGGCTTTTTCCAAAGTCAGCAAACAAAATACTGTGTGTTCACCTCCCTCCCATACACGGAGGGTTTTCAATTTGTTTGTTTTTTATTTCTAGTGTGTGTGTGTGTTTTAGAGTGTGTGTGT
>NW_004799078.1:25122-26135 GCF_000002075.1 Aplysia californica | reverse complement strand
AGAGAGAGAGAGAGAGAGAGAGAGAGAGAGAAATGGAGATCGTTAACACTTTGTTCCGGGTTAAGCAGTGTCTGCATCTGTTACCGTCTTATATAAGACACAGAGAATGTTGCTTTCCACTCTACACACAACGGTCGCCGGCAGGCAGTGCGGATTTGTACGATGAAACGACTGGTTAAATCCTACCATCACCATCATCATTATGTAGTTCCGTATACATTTTGAATATGTGAGGCAGCGTGGTGGCGTCAGGCTCTCGTCAATTTTTGGCCATATTAAGATCTTGGTATCATCTTAAAGCTTGCTCATTTGTCTTGCTTTCAATGAAAAAATTACCCATCCGTCTTCAATAGAAGTGGAGATATTTTGGATTGAAGGAGGTGGGGTCACCTGATTTAAGAGGTAAAATTAACGAGAAAATGGCCGCCAAAGCTTGGTTAATTCCAAAGCTGGAGAGTCCTTGGAAACTGTAAATTTATATTTTTGTGCCTCTAAATAACGTTTTGAGTGAAATCTTCAAAGAAATGTGTTTGTAAATGGACAGGGAAAAACTGCTGTTTTCTTCGATTTCACTATTTTGACGAGAGCCTGATTCCACCACGCTGTCTCACATATTATATATAAGTATAGCACACATACCGCGAACGCATAGAGCGAAATACGAACAAAGAAAACAGATTTTCATATGTACATTTTATATATTTTCACACAAATAAATATCATATTGTATTCAGATGTACCTTTGATTTTCGCCAATCTCTGTCAAGACATAGTAAGGAGAGCCATGTTATATCCACTGAACATTTTGGACCAATGTCTCTCGATAAACAAATCCCCGAAACCACCACCGTGACGTCATTTACATTCCGTCTTAAAAATTTAACTAGCTGGGCCCAATTTCGATGAAAGGAATGATCGGTGCTTTAATATCAACTAAAAGTACTTTACTGGAATGGGGCAATAAATCTTGAGAGATGCAAAAAATTATAAGGTCTAAATCTATACTCTCAAAA
>NW_004799078.1:23583-24651 GCF_000002075.1 Aplysia californica | reverse complement strand
GTTTTGGGGGAAACAATTAATTTTTAGCTACAGTGCAGCCGGTCTATACCAACATCGTCAGGACCAGGAACAAAATTCATTATAGAGAGTTGTCGTTATAGAGGGGCAACCAAATGTGACAATGACAATGACAATCTTTATTCATCTCGCAGGGAGAAATTTGTCTTGGTCGTTAACAATGGCAGTAGACGTTACAAAAGTTAGACTTAAAGGTGCACTCACGCAAATGCACAACAAGACAGGACATTATGCTAAGTAAATACATGTCTCACGAGCAGCGTGGTGGAATCAGGCTCTCGTCAATGTTTGGGCATGTAGAGTCATTGGTATCATCTTAACGCTTATTGCCTTTATTTGGATGAGCAAAGTTTTCCTTTATCTTGAATACAAGTCGAGATATTTGCGACAGAAGGAGGTTGGGGTCACCTGTTTTCAGAGGTAACATTAGTGAGAAAATGGCCACCAAAGATTAGTTATTTCCTTAGCTTGAGAGTCCGTGGTAACTGAAAATTTATTTTTTTGTGCCTTGAATCAACGTTTTTGAGAAAAATCCACACAGAAATGAGCTTTTAAATGGGCATGAAATTGTTGAGCCAAAAAAACTAAAATGTGATTAAAAAATTCACAAACCTGCGGAAAAAAGCCAGTTTCTTCACTTTGATTATTTTGACGAGAGCCTGATTCCACCACGCTGCCTCACAAATGTAAAAATATTTCCTCGAAGTTTAGAAGGCCTTGACTTAACGAATTCTGAAGTGTATCATAATCATGTATTTTTGCATGCTGAACGAAAACTTTTCTTTGGAAATGACACGATATTTGTTTTGAAAAAAAAAGTCATAAATCCCTTCTAAAAAACTCTTGGAAAAAATATTATTATCCTGCTCGGTATGAATCTTGATTGATCCTGGCCTTAACCGGACATTTGTAATTTGAAGCCCAGAAATATACTACACGCATGCGGAGAATCATCGATATCTGAAAGTAAAGCTCTTCTGGATTTGTAGAGTAGTAGTTGGAATATAATGTATTAGGAAAGAGGGGGAATTAGAGAGAGAGAGAGAGAGA
>NW_004799078.1:15833-19285 GCF_000002075.1 Aplysia californica | reverse complement strand
TATGGTCTGCTGGGGTAATAATATAGTGTAAAGCGCATAGAGCCTGCTGTTGAGCGGGGATATGCGCAATACAAATGCTATCTATTATTATTATTTATTATTACTTCTGTAAGTGATAGATTCTACCGTTGTGTCCTGTGGATGGTTAGCAAGTGCTCTGGATTGGTTTGCTCTTTCTTTTCTATCAAGAATTCATTGCCCTTATCTCTCCTTCTTTTCGTTGCACATGTATGTTAAGGCCTGCGGCGCTCTCTAGCAGTAACGACTCTATCTATTCCTAAGCACTTATAAGAGCTATTGTGCTGCATGTGGCCTAAAACAGATTCTGTCAAAATCTATGAAAAACAACAACGAAACACCAACAAACAAACCATTTTTTTGTTTGTTTTAATCAGTCCCGAATAGAATTTGACCTTTGTCTTTCTGACTTGTAAATTATGAGTTCGAGATTAAAATGTGTGGTTGATTGTCTATTAATTTCTTATGATTTATCTTGTGTTTAATATCTATTAATTACTTATGATTTATCATGTGTTTAATAAAGCTGGTGTCATCTGTACTTTGGCCATAAACTTATTTGTGGATAAAGGTCAAAACACGAGTCGGTCGATCTCTAATAGTCGAATGCGCGCGGATCTTTTTTCCTGTTTGCCCTTCATTTGGTTCTGAATATAGTCAAATAATGATACTAATTATTGTTCGCTCCACAGTGCACTGGATGTACGTGAGCAAGGTCCAGTCTTGGATATTGTAATACGACACGAGTCCACGACACTGACTACACTTGACGAGTGAACTCTTCACCATCGTCACCAGTGCTCTGTGGTGGTGTGAACAGGTGCGGTATAAATGTCCAGTTTATTTCGAGTAAACGGTTGTTTGTGTCTCTGTCTGTCTGTCTGTCTGTCTGTCTGTATATGTATGCTTGTCTGTCTGTCTGTCTGTCTGTCTCTCTCTCTCTCTATCTCTCTTCCTCTCCCTTCTCTCTCCCTCGCTCTCTCCCCCTCTCTCTCACTTTCTCCACCCCCCCCCATCCCCCTCCCCCCTCTCTCTCCCCTCTCTCTCCCTCTGTCTCCCTCCCCTTCTCTCCTCTCACCCTTTCCCTCTCTCCCCCCTATCTCTTCCCCTCTCTCCCTCTCCCTCTACCCCCTCTCCTTCTCTCTCTCTCCCCCTCCCCCTCTCTCTCCTTCCCTCTTCCCCTCTCCCCCTCCCCCCTCTCACACACCCCAGGTGCGGTACAAATGTTAAGTTTATTCCAAGTAAAGCCTTGTTGTTTGTATCTCCCAGCTGTGGCAAGAAGTGTTGGAGGTGTTGTCTCCCTTGCTTCTCTTGCGCCTCCTCCAGTCTGCGAGTGTGGTGTGTTCAAACAAGTGGCCTTGGTTTACGTCGTTTTCTCTGGACAGCCTAAGTGTCCTCTCACAAGTGTATGGCTCGCGACACCAACGTGTTTTCAAGACGCATCGATTGCGTTTATTTACGTTACGTTCATTTGTTTTAAAACGTGCGTTCGGATAGGTCACGTGGTGGGAAGATGGACTAGAGTAGAGTACTGATGATCCTTGTTGGATAGATGTGAGGCAGCGTGGTGGAATCAGGCTCTCGTCAAAACAATAAAAGTGCAGAAACTTGCATTTTTTCGCAGGTTTGGGAATTTTTGGTCAAATTTTTTTTTTTTTTAGCTCAACACCGTTCTTGCCTGTTAAACAACTCTTTTCTGTGTGGATTTTTCTGAAAAAACGTTGATTTAAGGTACAAAAAAGTAAATTTTCAGTTACCACGGACTTTTAAGCTAAGGAAATAACAAATCTTTGGCGGGCCATTTTTTCACAAATTTTACCTCTAAAAACAGGTGACCCCTACCTCGTTCATGCACAGATATCTCGACTTGTATTCAAGATAAATGGATTTTTTCACCACCCAAATAAAGACAAGTGAACAAGCTATTAGTTGATACCAATAACTCTACATGCCCAAAAATTGACGAGAGCCTGATTCCACCACGCTGCCTCACATATGGTTGGCGCGTGCTCCCTCTGTCTGTAGCAAACATCTATCATCGCTATAGCTCCTCCTTCTTTTATTTCTATGTTACTCCCTATTATACTAAAACCCACCTTTAAGCCCTTAGATGGCCTATAGTATGTTCCAAGTGCGCTAAAACTCTGACTAAAAACGAAACAGTCTTACGATGTTTTCTTCAATATGGCATCGTCAAAGGTTGGTTGTGTGTTGAGTTTTCACGATTCTTGTCAGCACTCTGGGAGTGATCCTTTGCAGAGGGACAGTCAACATTAGAAGGACCAACAGTCAGTTTAAACGTGAAGTTCGAAGGTCCAATCTATAGATAAAACTTCCAAGTACGAAGGTCAGTCTTTAAATGAACTGTCAGGTTCAAAGGTCCAGTCTTTAGATGAACTGTCAAGTTCAAAGTTCCAGTCTTAAGATGAACTGTCAAGTTCATATGGGTCGTGTCTTCAGAAGAACCATTATGTTAGAAGTCCCTGTCTATTAAACAACGATCTGAGGTCAAACGAAATTTCCCGGGTAAATTTTGGGGCTGAATTGATCGGAAAACACTCCAAATGTCCTATTTCTGAGAGAAAGCTCCCTTAAAGCTGTGTCATTGTGGTCCACTATAGTGCTAAAAAAAGTGTATTAATATCTGTGCCCATGTTTTAAATGTTACTAATTGTATATCATATATGCTTGTTGGTGGTAGGGTATTGTTTTTTTTTAATTTTTTAATTTTTTAAAATTTTGTTTTTATAAATTCAACAGCTAAATCCACAAACACTATTCAAGATAAAACCATGACAGCTGAAGTGTAAGGCACAAAGCAGTGTTAAATGAAATGACTTTACATTATTGTTTGTTGTTGCTTGATTGTTTTTTTGTTGTGTTTTTTTTCTTTATTGTTTTTTTTTGCCGTTTCGTTTGTTCGTTTACTGTTGTTGTTTTGTTTTTTTGTTGTTTTTTTTTGGGGGGGGGGTTTGCTTTGTTTAGTTAATTGTTTGTTGTTGTTTGTTTTATTTTGTCTTTGTTTTCGATGGGGGTATTTAGGGGTGGGTGGGAGGGGGGCAGGTCTATGAGTAGAAGATTCCAGCCTCACATCCCTTACGCTTACTGCCTTAATTAAGCCGTTCCTTCAAGTTCTTCTTTATGTTGTTTATTTGTCTTTTTTCGGTTGCTGAGTTTAATAAAAATCCGTCACTTTTGTATGCTTCAAAGATTCTATTTCTCGATCTTGTGCTGTTTTGTTTCTGTCCAGCTGTACTGGAGGAATCTGTTTGGGCGTTTTTGCTGGTGCTTTATGAGTTTGGTTTGTGTAATTTTATAGAGTTCTGAGCTGTCTGGCTAAGTGCTTGTGTACTGTTATGGCAGGAATTATAAAACTGTTTTTCAGAGAGAGAGAGAGAGAGAGAGAGAGAGAGAGAGAGAGAGAGAGAGAGAGA
>NW_004799078.1:10714-12318 GCF_000002075.1 Aplysia californica | reverse complement strand
TGTTTAATTTTTACATACGCATATATTAATTGTGGTTTCAAATTCTAAAGTGCGCATTCGCACACATTATGTTTGTGTGCATACATTAAATGCGTGTTTATGTGTATATGTATGTGCATGTGTGTGTGTGTGTGTGTGTGTGTATGTGTGCGCGCGCGCGCGCGCGTGTGTGTGTGTGTGTGTGTGTGTGTGTGTGTGTGTGTGTGAAGTAGCTCAAAACCTTACACACTCACTTACGCAGTCTGACACACATACTCATCAAACACAGTTTTAAAAAAAAGGAAACGCTTGAACTCTGCCACATTTACACTCTGTCGAAAAGCTACGCAGAAGAAGAAAGGAATTTCATATCTCTGTCAAATCTTGTACAACTCCGACTTGGCTCCTTGCTGGGTGCATCATATCACATTCTGAGACAAAGCTCTCGTCGCCCTGCAACTTTCTCTGAGTCCGTGGAAATTTTCCAGAAGGGAAAAGGAAAACTTGCGTGTTTCTGAAACATTCGTCTTCGATTTTTTAACTATATTTTCTACAAAGAAAAGGTAAAATATGCTTGTTTTTAAACATTCGTCTTCGGTTTTTTAAATATATTTTCTGCAAAGAAAAGGTAACGCATGCTTGTTTTTTAAACATTCTTCTGCGTTTGTTTTTCAAGAATTTTCCAAAAAATGAAAAGGGGAACTTTTACTTTTTTGGGACATTCTTCGCGGTTTTCAACTCTGTAGGAGCCAATTTTTCAACTGCCAAAAACATTTTTTAAAATAAAAAAAGTGAAAATAATTTGATGAATAAAATGTGAGCACACTCCAATCTGACTTGTAATGTTTTCAAGCGATACGGTAATGCACAATTAGCTATTGTTTACGGCAATACGCTTTCTTTGAACACATCGGTCTCTGGGACGTTCTTGGGGTCTTTGTGGCTAGAACTGACATGTCAGTGCAGTGGTTATGATTCAACGGCAGATGTTGGGAAAGATAATTGATAGGGTAATATTGTCGGTGTTGCAAGCAAGCATTTGTATGCAGGTGTGAGTGCCGTAAAGCTCTTACAAAGCAAACAAAAACAAGCTATCCATTTAAGTCCGTTTGGATTTTTTTTTTACGCCAGAGACAAAAAAGTAGTGCCTTACACCTCAGTTGTCAAGGTTTTGTCTTGAATAGTGTTTGCGGTTTTAGTTTTTGTTGGGTTTTTCCTGTCAGTGAATCACGAAAAGCAAGCAAATTAATTGTAAGCCTTGACCATCATTGCATTAGACTGCATTTTGGTGACGTGGAAAGCTTTAAAGGTGCATCTTCGATAGATTCGGGAGAGTGTAAGAATTGAAAATTCTCAAAATTTGGATTTACGTGGATCGTTTGTGACAGCGACGATATTCACCTCCATTTATGAAGCAGCGTGGTGGAATCAGGCTCTCGTCGAAATAATCAAAATGAAGAAACTTGCATTTTTCCGCAGGTTTGTGAATTTGAATCGAGTTTTTGTTTTTTGGCTCAACACATTTCATGTCCTTTAAAAAACCCATTTCTATGCGAATTTTTCTGAAAAACGTTGATTAACGGCACAAGAAATGTAAATTTTCAGTTATCACGGACTCTTTAGCT
>NW_004799078.1:8009-9597 GCF_000002075.1 Aplysia californica | reverse complement strand
GGCGGATCTACTCTTATCAGGTTTGCTTCAAACTTTTTTTCTGTCTCCTCTATCTCTGTCACATGGAACGTTTCTCATAAAACGTAGCTTGTTGTTAGAGATGTGTTTCAAGTCTTCAAAATTATTTAAGACCTCCGATTTAATTACTAACTCTTGTATGACGGAGACAAAATGGTGAAGAGTGATGAAATCTCACTCCACCCAAAAATCTCAATTTTTAGAGGGCCTTATGGTGGGTTCGAACCACTACCGTCGACAGTGGTCCCTCTCTTGCAATATGTCTTTGTAAGACGCTACCTCAGTAGTAGTAGTATAGGGTTTTACGGCGCTCGCACCTGCTAAGGTCATATGAGCGCGCGAAACACAAGTTGTTTACTTCCGCAAAAGTTCGCTGCACGATTGGTTAACTAATTGATTCTAAAATGCCAAAATGTTAAAATATTAGAATTCAGTGTAAATATATTTGTGATGTAAAACAACTCTTTTAAGTAACAATAAAAATTTTAAATAGTACGTTTTCATTTTACTATTTGCCATAAAGGCCAATGGCCTTCATAAAATTCGAAATTCTGCTGGGAACAACGACGGAAAAAATATCTTGCAATTTCTTGCATTTATAATATTTCCTTCGGATCTCTCCAAAGTTCAGACATTCTGTTAAGATGTGTCTAATGGTAAAATCTGTGTCGCATACGGCTTCTCATCTCCCTGTAGGAGGTATTTGTGGGTCAGGGCAGTCGCTACCTCAGAGATACAAAGATCTATCCGACATTTTGGCCGTTCTGAGTCACTACGACCATGACCAATAAATGTTCTATATCTGCTCTATCAAAATCGTAAGATTATTCGGAGTTAATAAAGAGATATTCAAAGAATTGCATTCGAAAAAGCTTGACATAATAATACTATTATTTTGAACCTTAGAAACTTTTACGTCAATTTTTTTTCCAGATCTATATATTGCGTAAATAAAACTTTGTAAATTCTAAGGTCTAGACGTGCCACCACAGTATTTCCTCGCCAGGTCGCGGTTCACAATTCGCGGACTCGGTGCACAGCAGGTTTTATTTTATCTTATTTTTTAAAACCAAAACTAACGTGAAAAGGGAAATCAGGGAGGTTGTATTGACTGACACACTATTGGTCGAGACCTTACCAACCGCAGCACGCTGCCTAGGACAGGAATCGTTTTTATTATTTCACACAGTTGATATCTCATACTTCAAACGTTTATAACGCGTGGGAGAGGTTTATTTATAGCAGTGCAGAGAGGGTTTATAAAAGTGCGAAAAAGCGTAATGAAGAAATAGGAAGTAATGTGCAATATTATTATTTTCGTTTCTACCTCGTGGAATTTCCCCTACCGTGAGAGGTTCTGGAATTTAATAACCTCCGTGATATTTGAGGAAATACTGTGCTTATATGTTTTCCTCATACGTGCCTCTTCCTGTTTTGTTTTGTGTTTGGATTGTTGTTTATTACGTCATTGGAGAGCTTGGGTAATGGAATAAGACAGTGCAAGGGAGGGAACAAGAAGTGGGAATTCCCCTAGTTTGACCATAACTCTCATATATTATTCCTCATTAAA
>NW_004799078.1:3168-4109 GCF_000002075.1 Aplysia californica | reverse complement strand
CGTGTCTGTCTGTCTGTCTGTCTGTCTGTCTGTCTGTCTGTCTGTCTGTCTGTCTGTCTGTCTGTCTGTGAGTGTAGTTGGAGGGGAGGCACTCATACATGGTATTTCTCTTCTTTTTCTCTGTTTGTTTCTGTTTTCAAATTTCTGTGAAGGTGTTCGGAGGACCCCACGACTACGTCACACTCCACACTTCATTTTTTTCATATGTTGTTTTTAATCTGGCAGTCTCTCTGTCCGTCTGTCTGTCTGTCTGTCTGTCTGTCTGTCTGCCTGTCTGGCTATCTCTCTGTCCGTCTGTGAGGATAGGCAAGGGAGGAGGGGGGGGGGTACTGATAGTTCGTACTTCTTTTCTTTTTCCTCTTTTACTTCTGTTTTTAACTGTCTGTGAAGGTGTTTGGAGGAAGCGATTGGTACATCCTGCTTCTTTTCTTTCTCTCTTTTGTTTTTTTTCTGTTTTTGTAAGAGTTTTTATGGCACTTGTAGTAGAGGTGGACAAAATCCGGATAATCAGAAAGGATAACCGGATAATTCTCAATGAAACATTATCCGATTTCAGACTCTTTACTCTCTTTTCTGACCCGTTTGTCAAAGCGGTTCTAACCCATTTTCCGAAGCGGTTCATATCATATTATTAGCCGAAGAGGTGCACTAAAATATTATCCGGATTTTGCTGAAGCGACTCATTGCCCAGCTCTAACTTGTAACACGCATGAGTCATATAAGTTCAAAAGATTAGAGGTGTTACTTGGGAGTAACATACCAAAAAATACAAAGGGATGAAAGATAACGAGGTTTTAATCAGTTTTTCAGGGCTAGATGATCAGGGGTGTGATTCTCAAGCGAAATGAAAGCGAAAATATAATCAGATTTATTTCTGCCTTGCGTCTTAATTGCAGCAAGCCTACGTTTCTTCTTGTATCTTTTTCTCAGCCCTCCCCCCC
>NW_004799078.1:0-1315 GCF_000002075.1 Aplysia californica | reverse complement strand
GATAATAATAATAATAACAATAATAATCATTATTATAATAATAGTATTAATAATAATGAAATAAAAGCCCAACTTCCTAATTTCGTTATTTATGCAGATTTTTCGGGTTCTTTTTTTTACCCGAAACTTAATTTTTTTAAAAGGTAAACATCAATATTCTCAGCATAAAATATCAGTAGGAATTTTGGCGTTTCATAATTTTGTGTGGTGGTGTGAAATGGGCTGTAGAATTGCCTTTGGTCTTTGTTGGGTTTTTTTTAAAGCGTTGGTAAGAGTTTTACGGCGCTCGCAACTGTATAAGGTTGTATATTATCAGGGTCTTTGGTCTACTAACTGCTAGTATGCCCGCTTCGTTCTTAAAGTGAAAGATTCAGCTCCACATTTTAACAGCGCTTTGAACTAAAATCTTTAATGACGTTTTCCTTATGTAAAACATCAGACGTAGAGTTATCGATCGGTCTCTCTAAGTCGAATCTTCATCAAAGGCTCAGGCCTGTAGAAAAACGTTTTCTTTCAACTCTGGCTAAAGAAGAGGAAGACACTAGTCCTATTTGTTGAGTCGAGTGCGATCGAGTAATCGTTTCGGGATAAGAAATCAATTAAATGCTGTAAGATTTTTTTTAAAAGACTAAATTCTATCAGACAATACCAGACTATAACTCTTGCAAGTCGTAAGCCAATTCTGTGCTCTGTCGAAGCAAGTTTGATTTGAAATACAATGTAAACGTTTTTCAACAACAAAAAAACACACACAAAAAAAGAGTTAGGTTTCGAGCTTCAAGCATGTATTACCCACCAAGATTTTTTTCTAACATAAATGAAGATAACTTTTGTACATGAGGATGCAGTTATGGTAAAGGCAAGTAGATAACATTTCTGATTGATGTGGGAAACAAGAATGTATTTTCAGAAACTAAAATAATAAAATTTAAAAAAATTGTTTTTCTAAAACTCAAATCCCCCTTAGTGTAGCGGCGAGCCAGTAGACGAGCTGACTTGTAAGAGTTCAGACATGAAAAACTATCAGAATAAGCATTACAATTTGAGTGGTTGGCAGGTGCTCTGATGTGGTTTGCTTCTTTTTTCCTATCAAGCATCTGTCTACAGTCATTTTATCTTCTGTTTCGTTCCTGTACATGTTTCGTTTCTGTACATGTTTCGTTTCTGTACATGTTTCGTTTCTGTACATGTTTCGTTTCTGTACATGTTACTCCTAAGTAACACTTCTAATATTTGAGACTTGTGTGTACTATTATTATATGTGTTACAAGTACTGTAAAACTCTTACTGAAACTTAATTTAGTCTTTTCCTCAT
>NW_004799077.1:35601-37369 GCF_000002075.1 Aplysia californica | reverse complement strand
GGGGTGGGGGGTAAACCAGAGTCTGATTCACAAGGGAAAAAACAGTTTATCAAGTATCTCCGTCTTTCCGCTGGTATGTTGTATCCGGTCCCCGTCGTTTTAGGCAAGAAAAATTCTGAAATTATTCAATCTGAGCCCAAATAACTGAAATTATGCGATTCTGTTACTGAACAAAGAGTGACAAAGGAAATCTGAAATTATGCAAAAAATTAGCAAATTATGCAAAAAATTAGCAAATTTTGCTAAAAATTATGCGGGATGCATAAAACCACGTCAACCCGGGTTGGCCAGACAAGCAGAGTCAAAGCCCTCCATCCCGAAATGATCTAAATTTGTGTCCATGGGGATGTATAAATATTTTTATTTGTTTATTATTTAATTCATTATTTCAACCGTCATTTATTTATTCATTCATTTATTTGTTGTTGTTTTTTTCCATTTATTTATATGGGTCTGTTTATTTATTTATTCAAATTTTTAAAACTTATTTATCCATTTATCCGTTTGTTCATTTATTCATTTTTTCATTTATTCATTCGTTTATTTATTTATTGTTTATTTATTTACTTATCTATTTATTTCTTTATCCATGTATTCATTCATTTATTCTTCAGGGAGAGTACGTAAAGCTTTCGGTGCTGTACTCAGAGGTGGAAAAACTGGACAGCATACCCACACACGGCAGACACATCATTCACCTGCACCACTTTCTGCACCTAGTGCCCTCCCACCTGTCAATCATGGAGCACAGACTCCGCCTCCTGAAAGAAGCGCTCGTTCGCTTATTCGCCCGGAAAAATGACGTGCAAGTCATCTACCAATCAGCGCACACGGCCTATGTCAAAGCGGCCAATAATCCCTTTAAGCTGAACGCATTCGTGCTGGAGATGCAGCGAGAGATGTTGAGTGGTCTAGGGGATAAGTTTTTGTTTCTCAATGTGTGGCCGCTTACAGTGGCGAGCGAGAATGTTGAAGGACACCCGACTAGCCCAGAGAAGATTACAGAGCTGTATTTAGGTTATGCCTGTCCTGACTTATAATGATGTGTGTGTGTGTTTGACGTGTGTTTATCCTGACGTATAATGATGTGTGTGTTTGACGTGTTTATCCTGACATATAATGATGTGTGTGTGTTTGACGTGTGTTTATCCTGACATATAATGATGTGTGTGTTTGACGTGTGTTTATCCTGACCTATAATGATGTGTGTGTTTATCCTGACTTATAATGATGTGTGTGTGTGTTTGACGTGTGTTTATCCTGACTTATAATGATGTGTGTGTTTATCCGGACTTATAATGATGTGTGTCTTTGACGTGTGTTTATCCTGACACATAATGATGTGTGTGTTTGACGTGTGTTTATCCTGACCTATAATGATGTGTGTGTTTATCCTGACTTATAATGATGTGTGTGTGTGTTTGACGTGTGTTTATCCTGACGTATAATGATGTGTGTGTTTGACGTGTTTATCCTGACATATAATGATGTGTGTGTGTTTGACGTGTGTTTATCCTGACATATAATGATGTGTGTGTGTTTGACGTGTTTATCCTGACGTATAATGATGTGTATGTTTGTCCTGACTTATAATGATGTGTGTGTTTTGTGTTTTTCTGTTTGTGTGTGAGTGTGTGTGTGTATGTGTGTGTTTGTGTGAGTGTATGTGTGTGTTTGTGTGAGTGTGTGTGTGTGTGTTTGTGTATGTGTGTGTTTGTGTGTAGTATTAGTAAGAGTTTTATAGCACTTGCAACAATATGGTTGCATA
>NW_004799077.1:34462-35501 GCF_000002075.1 Aplysia californica | reverse complement strand
TATGTCAAAGCGGCCAATAATCCCTTTAAGCTGAACGCATTCGTGCTGGAGATGCAGCGAGAGATGTTGAGTGGTCTAGGGGATAAGTTTTTGTTTCTCAATGTGTGGCCGCTTACAGTGGCGAGCGAGAATGTTGAAGGACACCCGACTAGCCCAGAGAAGATTACAGAGCTGTATTTAGGTTATGCCTGTCCTGACTTATAATGATGTGTGTGTGTGTTTGACGTGTGTTTATCCTGACTTATAATGATGTGTGTCTTTATCCTGACATATAATGATGTGTGTGTGTGTTTGACGTGTGTTTATCCTGACATATAATGATGTGTGTGTTTGACGTGTGTTTATCCTGACCTATAATGATGTGTGTGTTTATCCTGACTTATAATGATGTGTGTGTGTGTTTGACGTGTGTTTATCCTGACGTATAATGATGTGTGTGTTTGACGTGTTTATCCTGACATATAATGATGTGTGTGTGTTTGACGTGTGTTTATCCTGACATATAATGATGTGTGTGTGTTTGACGTGTTTATCCTGACGTATAATGATGTGTATGTTTGTCCTGACTTATAATGATGTGTGTGTTTTGTGTTTTTCTGTTTGTGTGTGAGTGTGTGTGTGTATGTGTGTGTTTGTGTGAGTGTATGTGTGTGTTTGTGTGAGTGTGTGTGTGTGTGTTTGTGTATGTGTGTGTTTGTGTGTAGTATTAGTAAGAGTTTTATAGCACTTGCAACAATATGGTTGCATAACAATACTTATTTTTATTCAACAAGTTAATTTAAAATACTTTCTTTTAAAAAAATGTTTTCCCGACCCAATACACTTATGCCCTGCCCCTAAGTGTTTCAGAGTTCAGATTTTTTTAAAAACTTTTTTTCTCTCATACTCATACATAAATCTTCCCTTATTTTCAATTTCTGTTTCTTCCCTATTTCACCTTCAATTTACTTCAAATATCTTAATTCCTCGGCTCGGTCAACGCTTGTTTCTATAGGAAAGGCACTTTACACAAATCTCTCTTCTGGCTTTCCCTTTCGGA
>NW_004799077.1:32803-34362 GCF_000002075.1 Aplysia californica | reverse complement strand
GGGGGGGTGGTCTCATTACTCCCAGATCCCCCAGTCTAGGTGAGGGTGGAGGCACCAACAAGGAAGATGGGGGAGTCACCAACAAGGAAGATGGGGGAGTCATCAACAAGGAAGATGGGGGAGTCACCAACAAGGAAGATGGGGGAGTCACCAGGGAAGATGGGGGAGTCACCAGGGAAGATGGGGGAGTCACTAGGGAAGATGGAGGAGTCACCAGGGAAGATGGGGCAGCCACTTTGTCCGACACTTCTCCAGTGTTAACACGTGGAAGGGCTCCCCCCCATATTTTATTGTCTTGTCTTCCCATCTCTTCTCTCCGTCTTGTACAAAAAGGTTCAACTTTTTTTTCATCGCAAAGAGAAACAGCAGCTCCAGGATCTGTGACACAGACTTACCACCTACCACCGGCGTGTACACAGTGGCCTCAATTAGGTCCCGCCCTATCATTTAACACCAAATCATCCTCACATATCCCCACATATCCCCACACATCCCCACATATCCCCATACATCACCACACATCCCCACACATCCCCACATATCCCCATACATCCCCACATATCCCCACACATCCCCACATATCCCCACACATCCCCACATATCCCCACACATCCCCACATATCCCCATACATCCCCATACATCCCCATACATCCCCACACATCCCCACACATCCCCATACTTCCCCATACTTCCCCACACATCCCCACATATCCCCACACATCCCCACACATCCGTGTACGAACAGCGTGCACCACAAACACAAAACGCACACATGTCCCTGGCTGGAAAAACACCCGAGGCTGTTTTTGGATTTCAAATTGGGGATTTGAAGTTCCCTTTTGCCACGCCTCTTAGAGAAATATATTGACATTCTGTAAACTTTTGAGTTGACCTTTTTTGGTCCCATGCGTGACCTTCAGGTCAACACGGTAGGTCAAAAGGTAAACAAAGAAGCACTCAGTAGGAGCCCAGGCATCCCAACATAAGCGTTAGTTCCGGTATTGTCGTCCTGCATCAACCATTCCTCGCTCTGGGGAGATCGAGATCTAGCAACAAACACGACAAATTCCTGTAGTCCGGAGGAACAAAGAAATAGATGTAATCCAGAAAAACAACAACAAGAAAACAATCAAACGTTTCGTCTTTGTTCGCACTCCGAGAACACACCGCGCGGCCCACGTGACCTGGTGCACGTGATGCATGACGTCACACACTGGTGTGCATCAGCAGAAGCACAGGTGGCAATTGAAGTAAACACCGATACCACACGATAAGAGACATTGTTATTTTGGAAAGATATTTCCACACAGTCGTTTTTTCTTCTTCTTCTTCTTGTTGGTCTTTTCTTGAACTGTGTCAAGTTTTGTCTAATTCCTTCAGATTCACAAGTGGGCGGAAATGACGAGACGGAAAAACTAGTTGGAACAGCGACCACAGTGACGCAACAGTTATGATCTGATACGTTGTTCCCGGCGTGAAGAGAAAAAAGGCACTCACTAACTCACTGAATAGAGAAAGAGAAAGAGAGAGAGAGAGAGAGAGAGAGAGGGGGAGAGAG
>NW_004799077.1:28422-31951 GCF_000002075.1 Aplysia californica | reverse complement strand
CGTACGTACGTACATACATACGTACATACATACGTACATACATACATACATGCATACGTACATGCATGCGTACATACGTACATACGTACATACGTACATACGTACATACGTACGTACATACGTACATACGTACATACGTACATACGTACATACATACATACGTACATACATACGAACATACATACATGCATACATACATACATACATACATACATACACTTCACCAACCCACCACATAAAACAGGAATCACACAAAAAAGTTGCCAAACTGGCTATGCAAAAAATTCCTGACCTTTTCAAATCCCCTGGAAACATACACACGGGGATTCAAATTTTACGATTTGTAATAATATATTGTCGAACTAACAAATCTTTTATCAAGACTATTTTCATAAAAGTGCTATATATAACAAGTGCAAAGATGTAAATAGATGTAAAAGCAAGACTTGAATATATATGAACAATTCCGGACAATTGCAGATATCCGAATATACGGCGGATTCATCCGAAAAATCGGAACTTCTGTAACACTGAAGAAAGTAGAGAGAGCAAACCACACCCAAGCACAGACCCAACATCCCGTTCTTTTCACAAGGGGCTCCACACAACAGACAAAACAATGGTGAAATGGTATGGGTTTAACGGCCCAATCAACACTATTAGGTTGTTTAAGAGGCGGGACCTCCGAGTTCATAATTTATACGTCCATCTCCGAGAGGACCGAGCCACGGGGGAAATTCGTGGAAAGTGCCTTTCCCTTATCTATTCTAAGGGCACAAAATCGGACCGAGCTCAGGCTCGAACCAGACACGACAGACAACAATTGACAGAAACCATAGACTTGTATCATAATATCCAACTTCATGCATCTCAAACGTACATGTAATTCCCGTTCGCCATAGAGCACATCCATATTTGAGTTTTCGTTCTAGTGAGGAGAGTTGTGAATTTTTATGTATAGAAAAGCCCATCAACACAATAATGATCATTTAGTGCTGAGAAAAAGTAAGACAGACAGACAGAAACAATAGAGGGGAAGTAAAGAAATAGAACTTAACAGTGCCGCCCTCCAATCTCCTGCAGGTAGAGTTTTACGGCACTTGCAATACAATAAGGTCATATAGGTGCCGAAGATTGGAGATGTTACAAGAGAGTAACATACACAAAAGGAGGATAAGGATGATAGGTGTTTGATAGGAAAGGAGGAGGAGAGATAAGGACGGTAGATGTTTGATAGGAAAGAAGGAGGAGAGTCTGATAAGGACGGTAGATGTTTGATAGGAAAGAAGGAGGAGAGATAAGGACGGTAGACATTTGATAGGAAAGAAGGAGGAGAGATAAGGACGGTAGATGTTTGATAGGAAAGAAGTAGGAGAGATAAGGACGGTAGATGTTTGATAGGAAAGAAGGAGGAGAGATAAGGACTATAGATGTTTGATAGGAAAGAAGGAGGAGAGATAAGGACGATAGATGTTCGATAGGAAAGAAGGAGGAGAGATAAGGACGGTAGATATTTGATAGGAAAAAAAGAGAGATAAGGACGATTGATGTTTGATATGAAAGAAGGAGCAAACCACACCAGAGCACCCGCCCTCTGATGGAAATTCCTGCTCAACAAGGAACAAATCCATTTGACTCTGTTCAGAACAAGATAAACAGGAAGGAAGTAAAGGTTGCACCATGCCCACTCAACAACCAACAATGGTTCTTTGCCCCTCATTTGCACACCCATGGTGTGAACTACACCAGTGAAAGTGGGGTTTGTTTGTTTTTTAGTAAAAGTTTTACGGCGCTCGCAACTGCATAAGGTCATATGAGCGCCAGAAGATTAGAGCTGTTGCAAGAGAGTAACAAACATAAAAAAGAAGAAGGGGAGATTAGGACGATAGATGTTTGACAGGAAAGAAGAAGCAAACCACACCAGAGCACCCGTCAACCACCCGGTGAAGGTTTTCCTAGTTCATAGAAAGCAATGAGTGGACAACATGACAGTGCCTGGTACAGGATAATATAATTCAAGTCTACGATTTATCTGTCCTCGGGGTTCACCCCGCAGAATTTAGCAAAATTGGATCGGTGTTTGCATAATTTCTGATTATTTTCCTTTATCATTCTTTGTTAAAATTAACAGAATCGCATAATTTCACATTTTTGGGCTCAGTTTGCATAATTTCAGAATTTTTTTGGCATTAAAAAACCGCGAGGACAGATGTACGATAGTGTCAGGAAAAAAACTTTTAAAAAATAAACATATATATTTCCAACAACCGCATATATAGAGAGATACTATCCACAGGAAAAATTGCACATGTGCATTCACATTAAACAAATAGGTAGGCCTATATTTCAAACAAAACATTGTATGTACAGTGCAACACAGATCTAAGGTCGAACACAGAAGACTCGGAATCACGAATCTGTCGAGCTGTGCCTGCTGCCCCTTCATTTTTTACCTCTTTATCTTTTAAGACATCCGCCGAACTACAAAGGCCGGTCCCGACAAATTCGAGCCATCCGTGTCACACTGTAGTTCAAACATTATCATGTGCTGACCTTTAACAACACAATCATTCAGAAATCTAACCTCAAATGAAGAGGCAGTACATGTAACGCTCTAGCTACAGAAGAAAACTGTGTGAAAAAGCTTTTCCTACGTGTCACGACACGATGGAATCAAGCGCCTATTGGGCATAAGGGGGTCATTGGTATCATCTTAAAGCCTATTCATTTGTCTAGCTTTTGGTGTGTAAAAAAACCCCCAAAAAACGTCTATCATGAATAGAAGTAAGTCAAAAAGATATTTGCGACCGAAGGAGGGGGGTCACCTGGTATCACAGGTAAAAATAGCAAGAAAATGGTCACCAAAGTTCGGTGACTTCTAAAGCTCTAGTGTCCTTGGAAACTGCAATTTATATGTTTTCTGCATTTGCTCCACGGTTTTCAGTAAAATCCACACTGAACATGTATGTTTCTTCGATTTCATTATTTTGACGAGCGCCTGATTTCACCGCGATGACTCACGTCTATAGTTCAAACATGACGTAAATCATGTGCCTACCTTTAAGAACACAATCACTCAGAAATTTCACTTCAAATGAACAGGCAGTGTCAATCTAGCTACAGAAGAAACCTGTTTGAAAAAGTTTTTCATAAATCTCTTTCAAGACACTGACAATCATGGGATAAAAAGCAAAACGGAAAAAAAAATGGATAAATAAATAAATAGATGTAATAAAAACAAAACAAGCTAACCAAAACAATTTCCTCAAGACACACAATAACAAACAACGCCGTCACTTTTCTGACATCCTTAACAGAACAACAAGAGGATTCCAATCGCAAAAAGCATTAAACGCCAACTCTGGGCATTTCCAGAAAATATCCACTCCACAGTTTTACCATAAAATGTCATGAAAATAATTTTTTCCCTTCTTAAAATGCACTGCATCCATCAATATTTCGGGTGAGAAACTTGTGCTTCACTCACACATTTGTTTTCAGAGAATAATTCCTCTCCCGTCCCCCCCCC
>NW_004799077.1:7910-28322 GCF_000002075.1 Aplysia californica | reverse complement strand
TATATATGTGTGTATATATGTAGCCAATTTTGCCACAGGGCCCTTCATTTGTGACCTATATCTATCAAACGTAAGTCACAGCCAACCCAGGCTGAGAGAGATACAACATACCAACACAAAGACCAGGATACTTGATAAAACTCCATACTCAGAAATGTAAAAACTCAGGTTACTTGCAAGTGACCTAAGCCACCCAAGCACCACAAATACCAGTGGACTTCCTAAAAAGACCTGAAAATCTACATTGCATTTGCGAAAAAAGAAATTTTTTTAATAAATGACGGACGATTGACAGAACAAATAATTATAAAGTTAAACAGGAAACATATATCTAGAAAACTAATTGTTCTTCTAGAGAAAAAAACAGAAATAAGGAGGAGGGGGGGGGGGCAGAAAAATGGCATCACTGCAAAAGAACAACGATTTTCAGTTTTTTAGTTAGAGTTTTACGGCACTTATAACACTATAAGGTCTTAATCTCATAAGTGCCAAACATTAGAGTAGAGGCGTTACAAGAGAGTAACAAACACACAAAAAAATGAAAGAAAAGAACAAAGGACGTTTGGTCGGAAAGAAGGAGCAAACCACACCAGAGCACCCGCCAACCAACTGCGAACAAAGAATTTGTAGGGGGAATTCATCAAACATGCCACATCATAACGCATGAATCCAAAGACAAGGGCTTAGGGGCCATCTGTCTTAGCTCCAGGAAGAGTTTTACAGTACTTACAACACAGATAGGTCATGACAGAAACACCAGAGATTAGAGGTGTTACTGGTAGGTCACTAGGTGTATCACACAGACAAAGAAAAGGAGGAGGAGAGATACGGAAGATTCATGTCAGACACGAAAGAATCTTAATGGCCATAGATATGCTTAAAATAAAACAACAACAATAGAAAATAATTTATATATATATATATAAATTCAACATTATACAACCAACAACTCAGGGCTTCAAAACAAAAAAGTTCACAGACTTGAAATAAAACGTAACCTCACATTAAGAAAGACACCAAGAACCTATTTAGTTTCTGAAAAAAAACAAAAAACCCATCCTCCCCCAAAGAAAACAACAAACAACCCCCCCCCCCCCCCCAAAGGAAAAAAACAACCTACAAACAAACAAAAACCAATGTCTACCGCTACAGTACAAAGAGGAGTGGGTGCAGGTACTAAACAAGAGTATTAATAAACTAGTCTGTAGCATATCACCATCCTGCCTACAACTGCTGAGACTTTCAGCTAAAGCAACCCATGACCTTCATCAATGATTTATTTATAGAGGCACCAGCCATCCATGTCCAGGTCCAGGTGCTGTTTTAGCCTACCCATAACCTTTTAACTCTTTAAAAGCGGAACTATTTTCCACGTTGTCAAGGAATTTTTTTCCAGATTTCAAGAAATAAGTAAGTAATAGGGCATGCACGCAAAATGTTCATTCCATAGCTAAAACTGTATCAAAAGTGAAAGAGAAGCAACGTATATATATCTATCTAATATTTCCGAGTCAAAATAGATCTACTCGGATTCCTAAGAGTAAGAGATCGCATTAGCAGTAATATTTCATTCACTCTGCAGTCTGATTGGACGCTGAGACCGTCCACTTGAGGATCGGGCAAATTTCACTGGACACACCCATCGTCCACTCGTGATAATTGAGTAAAAAAACCAAAAAAAACCCCAAAACCCCACTTTTATCCCATTCAACAGGACGTATTTTACATTCCCTGGTACATCCCAAACATGTGGAAAACTGTGTCATTCCATGAGGTACCACCTCTGTCAGTCATATGTGTCATTCCATGAGGTACCAGCTATGTCAGTCATATGTGTCATTCCATGAGGTACCAGCTATGCCAGTCATATGTGTCATTCCATGAGGTACCAGCTATGACAGGTCATATGTGTCATTCCATGAGGTACCAGCTATGACAGGTCATATGTGTCATTCCATGAGGTACCAGCTATACCAGTCATATGGGTCCCGCCGGGGCGGAATCAGGTGCTCCTCAATATGGCACTGAAGGGGTTAACGACGACCATCATCATCAATGATTTATTTATAGAGGCACCAGTCATCCATGTCTAGGTGCTGTTTTAGCCTAAGGGTTAACGACTGCTCTAAACTCCTTATTATATAATCCCCCCCACCACCACCACCACCATCAATCCACCCATAATATACAACATGCCTAACGGCTTCCTTTCTCTGGAGGAAATCCTCTCTTCACTGCTTGGCTGCCAAAGTTTGGCGGCTTCCAAAGCTGTAGTGTCCTTGAAAACTGCAAATTTGCATTGGGGGGGGCTGCCATCAACTTTCTCTGTGAAATCCATGTAGGAATGGATTTGTCGGGTTTTTTTTTTTGGTGAACATTAAACATGCTACAGACTCTACATTTCCTCTCCTTAACTGGATATTCATTAAACACATGTCACATACACACACTAGGCATGTTATCAGTGGACATTTGTAACAGTTAACACACACACACACACACACACACACAACACGCTACACATGCTAGAGCCCAAAAGAAAAAAGAAAAAATTCCTAATTGAAAAGTAACAGTTTCTTCAATTTCATCATTTTGACAAGCACCTGATTTCACTGATGCAACACATATCGAGAAAGCGGAACGTCAATAAAAGGCAAATCAACCAAATCACACACAATGCAAAACAAACTGAGAAAAGAAAAAACAAAACATTTCTCATTCCCAAACACATCCACAAACACACACATACAAACACCAACCCCCCCTCCCTCCCAATCCCCTATAAAAGGCAATACCGTAGAGGTCGAAACCCAAAGTTCACATCGTGAGCAATGTCGCAGCACAGAACTCAACGATCTCTCTGTCGCCTCATCAACCACCACCACCCCACCCTCCTCCCCCCTCGTTTCCCCCCGACAGACAGCGCAGTATCATAAGACCAGCCCGGAGATCATGTCCACGGCCATGTCGCAGTAGAACTTGGTGGTTTCACTGTCGGCCGACTCCCAGCCGCGGGCGTAGCTCTCCAGTACTTCCAGCAGGGAACACCTCACCCGGGGCGAACTCCTTGACAGGGACACAGAGGAGGGGAGACAATTAAATTAGGTTTATTTGATTATTTTTTAAAATTTTCTTTTAAAATTTTATATTTTTTGTAAGTGTTTTACAGCGCTCGCAACTGCATACGGTCATAAGAGCACGCCGGACACATTAACCCTTTCACTACTGTGAGCTGTGTTTCAAAACTCTCCAATTCCTGCTTCAAGACCTACTTTAAGTCTTTTGTAACAATTAAAACTGAAATCTCTGCTTTCGTCTCCACTTTCTGCCCCCCCACCCCTCACCTCCTTTGTCCCCTCTTCTAGGCTCCCGACTCTTTCTGCAGCCTTTCTACTGCTACTCCTTGGCTCCTTCTACCTGTTGTCTTCAAGCCACACCCCTGGTCTTCTGGTAGGAAAGATATACACCTAGCCTTCTCGGACAAGAGTGAAAAACCTCAGAGGTCCCGTGTGCAAGTTGCACACGTTAAAGATCCCTTGGTGGTCTGAAATCGATAAGAGTAGCCTTCGGCCGCCACCTGGGCAAAATTCAAAATTTCCTACCAACTGAAAATGTTTAATGTGTGCCGCGCGCTCATATGACCTTATGCAGTTGCGAGCGCCGTAAAACACTTACCAAAAAAACAAACAACAACTAAAACCTTTTTGTCCTCAACAACGGGTGACTGCCTGGGACAACACTGAGTGCATCAGGGGGCTCCAGTGGCTAAGTGAGCAGTGAGTGCAGACTCAAGAGTAAAGTCAAGCAGGTGTCGGTGACACGGGGATCAGACGGGTGGTCACAGGTGTGTGTGTGTGTGTGTGTGTGTGTATGTGTGTGTGTGTGTGTGTGTGTGTGTGTGTGTGTGTGTGTGTGTGTGTGTGTGTGTGACACGGGGATCAGATGGGTGGTCACTGGTGTGTGTGTGTGTGTGTGTGTGTGTGTGTGTGTGTGTGTGTGTGTGTGTGTGTGTGTGTGACACGGGGATCAGACGGGTGGTCACCGGGGTGTGTCCTTGAGAAAGACACAACCACCCTAGCTTTAAAAAAAAAACCCAACAGGGCTCTGCACAATGGCGACCAGCAATAGTGTGTGTGTGTGTGTGTGTGTGTGTGTGTGTGTGTGTGTGTCTGTGTGTGTGTGTTTCTGAGTGATTGTGTGTGTGTGTGTGTCTGTATGTGTCTGAGTCTGTGTGTATGTGTGTGTGTATGTATAATTATATATTTATGTTATACATGTGTATTTGCCATTGTAAACCAATTTGCCCTTCTAGGATCAATAAGTTTAATGTAATTTATTTATTTATTTATTTATTTATTCATTTTTACACCTATCCCTCTACTCACTTGCTGTGGATGATGCAGGTTCGGATCCGGTTCATGAGCTGCCTCATTCTCTCCTCCTCGTTCTCCTCCAACAGTTTTCCCACCGACTGCAGCTGAGAGAAAAAAAACAAGACGGTAACGAAATTTATGAGAGGTATCGCTGAGCCATCAGACGTTCAACAAAATCAATCAATCAAAGTAACCCATAGTTTTCAACCCATCGGATAATGTTGATCAAATCTTCTGCTTTAGGCCCAACATCTTTGATGTCTATTTAAAAAAAGATTCCTGCATGGATTTTACCGAAAAAAACATTGATCAAAGGCACATAAAAAAGTACATGGTCAGTTTCCAAGGACACTACAGTTTTAGAAGTCACCAAACTTTGGCGGCCATTTTAACATTATTTTTACCGCTGACGTCAGGCGACCTTCACTTTCTTCAACGGCAAAGACAAGTAAACAAACATAAAGATGATACCAACAACTCCATTGGCCCTAAACTGACAAGTGCCCGATCCTATCGCACCATGATTCATATTTGAGGCGAACTGACAAAATGAGTAGCGGCTTGGATATTAGCTCTATGGATATGAACAGGTGAATGATATAGGTAGAGTTTTAACAACTTATTAGTATGAAGCAATAAAAGGCATGTCAATAACTCTTTATCTCTGGCAAGCCACCCCCAGCGTCTCACGGTCGGATCCACTGTGCTGGTGAGCTGCTGGCATCGGTTCGGGCACACTCCTTTACGACGACTTCGATATCAAATAACTTTTCTGCAGTAGCCGAAAACAGGTCTCTTTTACCGGGAGTTCATTCATTAGATGAAGAACTATCAAAATACGTTCATTTATTTTGATTTAATTAACCATCTTAGGACACTTTTGTTATTTTTAGATTTAGTATTTTTTTTTAAAAAGGGCTCCGGTGTAGTGGGTTTACAGTAATTTACACCCTCAGAGATAAAAAGTTGAGTTTGAAGAAAATGCCATCAGTTGAAAATCTATGACACCAAATTTGGTCCATATCTTCATTCAGGTATTGCGAAATGTAGCTCATTTTATCAGCACGTCTCACATATAAAAGTAAACACTCATACAAGTTTACACCCATACCTGGATGGCAAACAATTCACAGACGTCATCGTTGAGCATTTCCATGTCTCCTCCTCCTCCTCCTCCTCCCCCTTCTCCACCTTCCTCCTCCTCCTGGTCTTCTTGACCGAGAGGAAGGATGAAACAGTCGAAGATTGGGTTGACTAAAGGCTTGAATACCTATTGGAGGGTTGGAAGTGGATGAGAAAGAGACCACAGTCAGAAAAAGAATTTCAGTAAAGTCGAGCACATAGACATGAACCAGCAAATACATACATCAACACTTTATATGACCAAAAAAACATAATTAAAACTCTGAAAAAAAAAAAAAATCCTGCATCACTCCAAACACATAAAAAACCCACATTTCTACAAATAAAATAGCAAAAACACACCTCTATACTCTCATCAATACCTAGTAAAAATACACCTCATTACTGAGTTAGCAAAAACACACCTCTATACTCTCATCAAACACCTAGTAAAAATACACTTCATTACTGAGTTAGCAAAAACACCTGAATACTCCAGACACCAAAGACATTAAATAATTGAACTAATAAGAACATTCTCATTACTCCAAATGCTACAGACACAACTAGAACAAGATAAAACACACCTCAATACTCCATACCCAAAAGACATGAACTATGAGAACAAGCAAAAACATCTCTTACCTCAAACAAATACATAAAGAAATTACTAGAACAAGCAAAAACATATCTCATTACTCCAAACTTTAAAGACATGGCTGTTTGTTTTAGTAGAGGTTTCACGGCGCTCGCAACTGCATAAGGTCATATGAGCGCCAGAAGATTAGAGGTGTTACAAGAGAGTAACAAACATAAAAAAAGAAGAAGGGGAGATAAGGACGATAGATGTTTGATAGGAAAGAAGAAGCAGACCACACCAGAGCACCCGCCAACCACCCGCTAAGCCATGGCTTGAGCAAGCAAAAACATACCTTAGTATTCCAGACATAAAATATGTTACTATATATAGCAAAAACACACCTCAATAACTCCCACGAAACAGTCCATTTCTGCTCTCGCAAAAACACATCTATTATTTCATTCACAAAATATGTTACTATATATAGCAAAAACACATCTATTATTTCATTCACAAAATATGATACTATATATAGCGTAGCGAAAACACATCTATTATTTCATTCACAAAATATGTTACTATATATCGCAAAAACACATCTATTATTTCATTCACAAAATATGTTACTATATATAGCAAAAACACATCTATTATTTCATTCACAAAATATGATACTATATATAGCGTAGCGAAAACACATCTATTATTTCATTCACAAAATATGTTACTATATATCGCAAAAACACATCTATTATTTCATTCACAAAATATGTTACTATATACAGCCAGAAAACACACCTCTACAACTCCCATAAAACACAACCTATTTCTGCTCTCGCAGAAACACATCTAATAACTCCAGACACAAAAGTCGTTGCATATCGGAACTAGCTAAAAAACACACCTCGTTATTTGCTGTCCGCATCACGCCAAAGATTTCGCAGAGAAAGGCGAGGAAACCACGGAACCTCGCAGGGTCGGAGGCTATCAGCTCTTTCCTGGCTACAGGCGAGGAGTGAAATAAATTTAAAAACAGATAAGAATAAACAGGACAACTCTGTCTTTCTCTCTCTCCCTCGCTCGCTCTCTCTCTCTCTCTCTCTCTCTCTCTCTCTCTCTCCCACCCCTTATCCACTTTTCACAGATTTATAGATATAAGCTGCATGAAAAGAAGGAAAATAACAAAGTACAATAATAATAATAATAATAATAATAATAATAATAATAATGATGGTGATAACAACAATAATAACAATTTTAATAATAATGATAATAACAATGATAATAATAACATTATTACAATATTTACATCTGCTCAGCTAAAAGAGACAGTTTTCTGAATGAACTATTTTAAAACCAACACGACAAACACATGATCTAATCGTGTGTAAGCTATTTTTAGCTCCTCACCTTTATAATCGGCCTGAACCAGTGAGAGCAAGCAGTTCCTGAACTTTGTACTCCCGACCTCGATACAGGTCAACGCATCGCAGATCTCTGAGCCCCGCTTTGCCAGGCTGGAATCACTGAGACAGCTGAGAAGTAAAATAAATAAAATATATCATTAAAAAAATAATCATGATATTAAAATTAATAATATTAAAATTAATAATAGTAACAATAATAATAATAATAACAATAACAATAAAAATAACAACAATCATAAATAATAATATTACTGATAACAACAATAACAGTAATAATAATGTTTATAATCATAGTAATAACAACAACAATAATAATAATAATAATAATAATAATAATAATAATAATAACAGTAATAATAAGAGTAAGAGTAAAAATGTTATAATAATAATAGTAGAAAGCATTTGTATAACACAAAGTCCGCTCAAGAGAAAGCTCACAATCTATATTATTACCCAAGCAGACCTGAGAGCATTCTGAAACAATCTCAACTTCCGGGGAAGCGTACAGTGCAAGCTGCCCTATCAAAGGCGCTAAAACACCAAACAAACTGACAAGATCTTTCGCTGACACAACAAAGCGTGTCAAGGTCATGATTACTTGTTGTAGAGCATGGACGAGAGCGTCTTCACATCCTCCTCCGTCTTGACGAAGTGGCGTGCGCACATGAGGAACTTCTTCACGTCGTTCTGCTCACTGTAAGTCCGGGGGTCTTCGATGATGGACTTCATGTCGCTGAAACACACAGAATTAAGTTTCGTTTAGATTATACTTTTAGTTGTTGTTTTGTTTTTTTATAGTAGAGGGTTTTGCGGCGCTCGCAACTGCATAAGGTCATATGAGCGCCAAGGGGTGGGTGTCAACAGAGAAGTCTTTACAGGGAATCACACTCACTCTGCTCACCTCTCTAGCCTCAACAGCACAAAGTCTGCTTCGACTATCAAGGCAACCCGGAAATAGCAGGTCCCAAGAGAGTGACAAACATACAAAAGAAGTAGAGGAAAATGACAATAGTAAGGATTAGGAAAGAAAAAGCAGCAGTTCCCTGTTGTAGATCAGGCACAATTATGAGCGTGACATTGATGAATCAGCCCATTTACAATAATTCTGTGCATGAACGAGAAATGTCCCCCCTTTGGGAATGGCCTAAAGACACTACAGTCAGTGGCACTCCCCCGGGGGGTAATACTTTTAGTAAGAGTTTTACGGCACTTGCAACACAAAAAGGACACACCTAGGTGACCAGACACCCAGCCATCAAGTCACCGACACTTGCTTGATAATATTTGTTTAGTTTTCGTAAGAGTTTTACAGCACTTGCAAAATCAAGCAGGTCATACAAGTGCCGAAGATTGGAGGGGACACTAGAGAGAAAAAACATACCAAGAAAAGAAGGAGTGAACCGCATCAGATCACCCGCCAACCATCCACATAAAGAAAACAAGGAGGAGAGATAAAAATGAGTTATCTGACAGAAAAGTAGGAGAGTAAGTCAAATAAGAGTAACCGCCAACCACCCACAATCGGAAGCTTGTGTTTAACCCTATCCGTACGTCCAGGGGTCATTTTGTACCCCCGAGGTTGTATTCTTCACATTTTAGAATACTTCTAGTGCGAAGATCTCTTTGAAACTTTCAGTATGTCTCAAAAAATCATTTGGACAGACTGCTATGCAAAGTGTACCGATCGGCTTAACGAGTAAACTTCCTCCTGGAAAGTGGTGGCACAGAGTTCCCCACGTCGTGTAGATATGATAGTAAAACACGACGCACGGAAGGGTTAAATAATCAGTAGTGGTGGTTATTGTTGTTGAGAAAAGAGAGGCACACAATCACAAAAATGGTCATTTAGTGCTGGGGAAAGGTAAGGCAGATGGTGCTGACAGTAGGAACACACACACACACCCCTTGGCAAAGAAAGGGTTAAATTGACATGTTTTTCTCCCCCCCCCCCCCCCCCCCATCAAAACAGTTAAAGTCATTTAGGAGACAGGCTTCGACCCTCCCTCCCTGTCAGAGCCAACCAGGCTGAGAGGGATACAACGACCCAGCAGAAAAGCCGAGACGCTCAACAAAAATGCTCCCCCACATTGAAATGAAACTCAGGTCATCTGCCTGTGACAGTACAGTCGGTAACCGCTAAATTGCAGACTCTGGTGAAACAGTACGTCATTCATTCAAGAAAAATCTGAGCAGAACACGACATGTCATCTCATAATGAATCAAAATCTCCCAACAAAAACCCAGTCTGGTCACCAGAGTGGGTTGGGTAACTATGAAAATTTTGGAATCGAAGTTTCAAATCTTTGTTTTAGTAAGAGTTTATCTGAACTGGCAATACAATCAAATCATACAAGAGCCAAAGATTAGAGGTGGAACGAAAGAGTAACAAACACAAAAAAGAAGAAGAAGAGATCAGGATGATAGATGTTTTTCACAGGCAAGTGGAGCTAACCACACCAGATCACCCGCCTACCACCCATCCTCGCAACAATCTTCCGAAGCAATTTCAAAGTTGATGATGATGATAATGAAGATAACAAAGACGATGAAACAGAGGCCGGGCCAGCTTACTTCAGGGACAAGGTCGGCTGTCCAACTCCTCCACTTGCTGTTTTACTCTCTCCCTCATTGGAGTTTTGAGTAACCTCAGGAGTCGACTCATCCTGCGTAGTCATCGCCCACGAAGGAATAAAAAAGAAACGTTATAAAATAGAAAAGATTAACACCACCCATTCCACAGTGGATAGTGGATACAATATCAATATCAACATAAAACAATGTATTTGTGAAGGTTGAAAGTGGGGAGTGGGGTATTCATTTTGTATTGTTATTGAACTATTGTTAATTTATATTTTTTGTGCCTTTCACATTTGCTGGGGGTAAAATCCACACAGAAATTTGTTTCTAAATGAACATAAAAGGTATTCAGCCAAAATAAAACAAAGATTCGATGAAAAATGCCCAACTGGCGAAACAATGTCGGTTTCGTCAATTTCATTATTTTCACAAGAGCCTGATTTGACTACAACGGTAACACATTCTACCAAACTGTACAGGAGGTAATTTTTTTCTCTTTTTTAAAAGTAGTAGTAGTCGTTTAAAAAGTAGTAGTAGTCGTTTTAAAAGTAGTTTTAAAAGTAGTAGTAGTCGTTTTAAAAGTAGTAGTAGTCGTTTAAAAAGTAGTAGTAGTCGTTTTCAACGCTTCCCATTGGCACAACTTCTATCATTCAAGAGGACGGCTTCGACAATCATCAATGCCTTCAGGGTCAACCCGGGGGGAGAAAGATACAACATCCCAGTAGAAAGAAAGAACGAGTTAAAAATTCTCCACACTCCACAATCGAACTCAGGTCTTTTGCATGTGACGGCAAAGTGCCTATAGGCTACACCACAGACTCCATAAAACCAACACGTTAATCAAAGATACAACATCCATGTGACGGCAAACTGCCTATAGGCTACACCACAGACTCCATAAAACCAACACGTTAATCAACAACATGTAAGCAAAGGGAACAAACATGTAGTGACCTGCTTGTGTTTCTGTTACCTCTTTAGTTTTAGTAAGAGTTTCACAGCACTTTCAACGCAACAAGGTCATATAAGGGCCGAAGATTAACAGTAGTGCAAGAGAATAACAAACATAAAAAAGAAGGAAGAGATATGCAAGGATGAATGATAGATGCTCGATAGAAAAGACGGAGCAAACCACACACGAGCACCCGTCAACCACCCACTTCCACATTACCTCATCAACGCTGTTCCTCGCAGCCAGACCTCCAGGGGCGGAAGCCTCCGAGTCGCCTAACCCTCGCCCTCGTCCCCGCGCCCTCCCTCGACCAGCCATAGAGTGAAGGCAGTTCACAGCGCACTACACAAACTATTTGTCTGTGAAAGAAAACAGAAGACTTCTGAGATTTCAGATATTGAGATTTTTTTTCTTTAACTTTAAAGGCCTTTGGCCCATAAATCCGCACATTATATTATAATGAATAATAATGACTCAGCAAATACATAGATTGGTGCAGCACATCAGATAATAACATAATATATATATATATATATTAAAAGAAAAGAAAGTGCAACGAGAAGAAAATTGTCCCTACAAAATCTAAAAATTGTGGTTTAGGATTTAAAAAGTTTTAGCAAGAGTTTTATTGCACTTGCAACACAAATACTTCGTATAAGTGCCGAAGTGTTACAAGAGCGTAACAAACACACACAAAAGAAAGGAGGAGCAACAAGGACAAGAGATGTCTGATCAGAAAGAAGGCGCAAACCACAAGAGAGAAACTGCCCACCACCCACCACAAAATCTGTGAAATTGGGAAAAATGGAAACGAAACAGAAAGCAATACAAGAAGAGTAGAGCAAACATTAACCACTTGACTGCTAACCATGCACCCCACATGCTAAGCAAAATTCCACCATATATATATATATATATGTCGGTGGCCTAGTGGTTAGGTTAGGCTCTCGGACTCGCAACCGTAAGGTCGTGGGTTCGAATCCCGTCAGGGGCCCGACGTTGTGTCCTTGGGAAAGGCACTTTACACGAATTTTCCTCACTTCACCCAGGTGGGAATGGGTACCCGGCTATAGACAGCGAAAGATCTTGTCAGTTTGTTAGTGTTTGAGCGCTTAATCAGCTGCTTGCACTGTATGCTTCCCGGGAAGCTGAGAATGTTTCGGAATGTTCTATGGTCTGCTGGGGTAATAATATAGTGTAAAGCGCATAGAGCCTGCTGTTGAGCGGGGAATATGCGCTATACAAATGCTATTTATTATTTATTTATTTATTATTATATATATGCAAGACATCACGGGTCACAATCTTACACTTTTAGTACCGTCTGCGACTTTAGTCGCCAAGCCATAGTGTGCGCTCATAACCGCTGGCGACTGTCGCCGACACGACCAGGCACACTAAACATAAGTAAACAACGAACAGAGCCACTGAACTGAAGTAAATACCAAAAGGAAGTCACTCTATGTATGATAGCTTAATGGTCGATGAAACTCTGTGAATTTATAAAGCGTGTTTCTTGGGTATAGTAAAGGCTTTTAAATTTTTTTAAAATTCTACCATGGCTTCAGTATTCTTAACTGGTGCTGTACTTGAGGATTTTTCACCATGAGCCTTCGGTACTGTAAGTGTTAATCGACGTTTGTTGGCTTATTGCAAGAGACAAATTGGTAAAACTTTTTTATATCAATGAAGAGATGAATTCTTCCATTGACAAGACCTGCGTAGAACAAGCCATAACGATGTAAACAACCTGTAAGTTCTGAGACTGAACAAGCTTTCCGATTTTATGTGTTAGCCCTTTCCGCAAAGTGTGTGTTCGAAAGACATCGCGTTTCACTTCTTTTTATCAACTAGGCTCCGGCTGTCTATCAAACTATGCATCAATAGAAAGAGACATGAAAGAGATGGCTTTGTCTATAGACAACATCTGTAGAACAAAGCATAACGATGTGAACAGCTATAAAAATACTAAGACTGAATAATCTACAGACGTCAGCTTTGACTAGTCACTGTCTCGCACGATTCAGTCTAAAAAACATACCTCGCAGAACCCGCACTTCCCACCCAATAGTCTATGATATATAGTAGAATGACCTCATAGCTAAGACGATAAACCTGGTTGTAACATTTAATATCTCAGATCCTAAATAAATTACAGATACCACATTGAAGTGCCAACTGGCTACGAAAAAATCTGGAACTTTTCTGACCCCTGGCCTTGGAAACGCGCCTCAAAATTTAGAACTCACATTGTCTCATGGGTCTCAACTCAGAATTTTAAAAAAGGAGGAACTTTCCGGGTGATCGCCACAGAAGCCCATTTTCACGAAACACCCATTCTTATTATACTGTTGAACCCTAGAATGCTGAAACAAAAACCATCAATTTATCAAAGCAAGGTTATTTCACACCAATTTTAGGGTTTGGGAGATAATTTCAAGTAAGAGTCACGTACCAAATATTTACAATCTTGATTACGTACAGAAAGTGGTGGCGCAGGGGTCTTGTGCGACTTATTTAAATTTTCCCTTCATCATATTCGCCTGTATATATAAACTATATAAAAATGAATCTTGTTTTGAGCCTAGAACCAGAATATCGACTGTCATGATTCACATCATATATTTAGGCCTATATAATATTATTATACGAAGTGGCTAGCCCTACTTAGATCTAGGTTTGGCCCTATCGACTCAAGCCTGTTAAGTACACAGGTCTCATTAGATCTAGATCTAGTAATTATTCAGGTTCAAATACATGCAAGTCAGTAAGGCACCTTTTGGTTTTATCTCAAATACAAATACTTTAGGCATTGCAAACTAAAAATTTCAATTACAATTGAGCCATCAAGCTAAATAATAATGAGATCAAATTTACTGTCACCAATCCAATGAAACGCTAACACTTAGGCGCCTAAGTTCCATAACACGCTTACAAGTTATAATGACCGTTCCCGTGCACCAACGCACAATTTACTTTGCAGAGAGCTGTAGTAGTAATCAAAATTCTAAACATTAAACATTTGCTTCCAGTTTCAGTTTTTTTGTCCTCTGGTGTTGCGTCCAGCCCTCCCCCTATCCCCGAGTGCGTCTTTTTTTAAAAGATCAATAATCTCCCCCCCACTGAATTGAGTCCTGTACTTCGCAGCGCTCAGAACGCGCGCAGGTTCATTGGACGGCCGGTCACAATGGCGAGCCCGATAAGACGCTTGTATAACTTTCTTTTCTTATTTTTTGTTGCCCCCACAAGTGACGACACAGTGACAAATATTGACTTATTTTCATGGCGACACCACGTTTGTAATGCCGAACCTGCATGTCACAATAAATGTTGCGTTATAATCAGACAATTACTGACAAATATCTGGGTGGAAACGAAAGCGAAAGTAGATCTTGATTTTCCAGTCGAGCCTTGGTGATACAATTCCGCTTGCCATGCAGCCAAAGCCGCCAGTTCGCGTGAAACGTACTCTCAGGGCCGAATTAATATCACAATCGCGACCGGCAGATATTAACTGAAAGACGTTAATGGATTTGGTTTTCAAATATTCAAGATCTTTTATGCATTTTCCCCGGTCTCGGCGATTTTTAAAAAACGGAGTGCTTATTGGCCCGCAGGGGCATATAAAATTTCCCCTAGAACATTTATTATTTGACCACAAAATTGTGAGTTATCCCCCCCCCCCCCCCCAATCCACAAATGATAAAAATGAAAATACAACAGCATTAAATATCAGATAAATTATTCTATATTATAATTATACACTTATCTAAGGCTTAAGTTAATATTATATTTTACACCAGTGACATGACATTTTAAGTTTTCAGTTAGAATGACAGTAAGTCAATTTCTACTATATAATATTAAGGAAGTATAGATCTAGAATGACTCCCAAACCAACAAGATCCCAAAAGACAACAAAAACTCACTTGTGTTATTAAGGATACAGAATGCTAATAGTAATAGCCGTATTTATTATTTATTATAAATCTTAATAATCAAAAACTATTAAAGAATACTACACAGTGTGATCAAGACACCAAGACAGCATAGAGGTCAAAATAATTATATAACAATAACCATACTTAGATCGAGGTTTGGCCCTATCGATTCAAGCCTGTTAAGTACACAGGTCTCATTAGATCTAGATCTAGTAATTATTCAGGTTCAAATACATGCAAGTCAGTAAGGCACCTTTTGGTTTTGTCTGAAATACAAATACTTTAGGCATTGCAAACTAAAAATTTCATTTACAATTCAGCCATCAATATTAAGTACGGCTAGCCTGACAGTCTAACCGTCCGTATCTTAGGCCCAATTAACATGAGAAAACAGGAGGTTGAAAATACATGCACTGTCATTTAGGCACCTGGTTTCGTCTCAAATACAAATACTTTAGGTACCGCACACTAAAAATGTATAATGTACTTACAATTCAGTAGGCCTATTTTTTGTAAATGGCCAGTCTAGCCATCATATTAAGAATAAGTACGGCTAGACTGCGAGTCTAGCCGTACTTAAGTACGGCTAGCCTCTTCCTTCAAGAATCTGGAATAACGGGTTTGGTGTGTATGAAGCTTCTTCTCTCTCTCTCTCTCTCTCTTGCCCTTTTTAACTCTCAGTGGAGCACAGGCTATCAACAACATTTCTCCAGCAGAGCCTGTCCTTGGCATCCTTTTCTAGCTGTTTCCATGATGTCCCCGCTTTTTCAATTTCCGCTTGTACCGCTCGCCTTCATGTCATCTTTATGGAGCTTCTTAATTGTTTTATTTCATGTTTGTTCTGTCTCGTTTCAGAGGTCTAAAATGAGAATGTCGAATTGTGTTGATTAAAACCAAAACTTCTTTGGTCATTATTCTTTCTTTGTCATTCATTCTCACAACAGAGTTTTTCCGAAAAATGTTTAATTGACACCTGAGACAACCCCTACATTAACCTATTTCTCTACTGAAGTGACTATTCGGACTCGAGTCAGAATAGACAAAAACTATATTCGGACTCCGAATTGAGTCCAGCATGGCGTCCGTTCCGACTTCTGACCGTCGTTCCTAGATATTTCCAGCATTTATTAATTTTTTTTCGATTATATATTTTTAACAATCAAGACGTGAGCTTTAATATCCAGTTACTAGATCTATCTAAACTGCCCTCCCTGCATTATTAGTATGAAGAGTGAACAGAACAACCAAGTTGAGTTGACCTCGCCGGAGGCAAAGTTAATTATAATGTCAACCAATGAGATTGCGCGTAGAGATCACGTACTCTCTGCTTGCGAGGGAAGAGGCCACAGCAGTCCATTTTGCGCGGTGTAATAAAAAAAATAAAATTTAATTACAGAAAAACTATAAAACACAGCCAAATGAAATTAATTATGTGGAAAGACAAATGGTGGTGGAAGTAATGATGACGCTATGGTGGTGGTGGAAAGACCCTGAGTTGTCCGTTACCGTGTACTTAGACACTGACATACGTGGACAATGAAAGTGCAATCTTTTGACTTTTGACATAATTACACCGAAGTGTATACAGACCCGGTAACCGGGAACAAAGTCACGAAGTATACAGACCCGGTAGGGGAACTCTTTTGTGATTTTGGGAAGTTTCAGCGCCCAGACCCGGTAGAAATTGTGTGTGTGTGTGTGTGTGTGTGTGTGTTTGTGTGTGTGTGTGTGTGTGTGTGTGAGAGAGAGAGAGAGAGAGAGAGAGAGAGAGAGAGAGAGAGAGAGAGAGAGGTGCTAGCAATATATATGACATGCCCCAGTTGGCAGGAGGGAAGGAAAGAAAGATAGAGTGGGAAATAGGTGGGGAGAAAGAAAGACAGAGACAAACTATGAAAAAGAGAAGGCGAGCGATACACAGAGGATAGAGAGAGAGAGAGAGAGAGAGATAGAGAGAGAGAGAGGCAGAGAAATAGAGACTAGAGAGGGTTATGCTCGATTGAAATTATATGACATTGTTCTTTTCTTCAAATTGCGATTCCTCCAACTCCAAAACGGAGGAAAAACGATTGTTCATCGAAAAAACATCCGCAATCTTCATTTAGATCTAGATCTAGGCTAGCCGCGAAACTAGAAAGATTTTTCTGTCTGCCTAGATCTAGATCTAGACCTAGGCCATAGATCTAAAAGAACCTAGGTCTACCCTGAGCCAAGAGGGCGTTGAAACTCTCCGAAAGAGTTCCCCTACCGGGTCTGTATACTTTGTGACTTTGTTCCCGGTTACCGGGTCTGTATACACTCCCTAATTACACAGTCCCAGTAGGTAATTCTAGTTCTGATTCTGGTTTTACGTAAAATCCGCGACAACAGTATTATGTACCCTCCTTACACTCACATAAAAGTCACCTGGAAGTTGAGTCCGAATAAATAAAACCCATTATATTCGGAATAGATAAAAAATCTATTTGGACTTTCATTTAGTCCGAATAGAGCTGGCCTTTCTCTACACTTTACTACGGGCCTACTAACACTTTCAAAATTACTGAGACTAGTGTGACTACATGACATTATCAGTCATTCCTCATTAGTTGAGTAGTCTGAATTTTATTAGTTGAGTCAGTGAATAGAGTAGGAAGTTAGTTACTTACATCCATCAGTAGTAGCTAACTTTCTAAACTAGTCAGTGATTTTGTAGTTTCGTTCGTAAAAGTCCAAAGCTGAACGCCAGAGACTCTGAATTGCCAGGTAATCGTTGAGGAGTGAACTAAGCGTGAGACTGGAAGGAAATAATGTGACCAAAGCCAGAAAATCAAAATTGAAGCAAAGAATGGCGCTTTTTTGGCAGTTCCCATCCCCTAATTATTATTCGTCGGTTTGGGCCCCAAGGCCTAGAGTCAAGAGTGGGGGGTTTCAGGGAGGGTTGGGGGGGTTCAGGGGGGGGGGCACTGCCCCCCTGAATAGCATTATTATAATTTGATATTTTGCAGTTAGAACAGGTTGCATCCCCGTTCTTTGTGTTGCCTATTTGGTCATCAAGATTTCCAGATTTCTTCTCTGAATGTAAACAAATGGATCGTGGACTTAAACGAACAGAACTACAAGTACAAGATCAACAACTAGATCTAGAATCTAGAATCTAGATCTAACTAGTCGGTAAATTTTTAATTTCACTCCCGCACACAGATGCACTGTTTCAGGGGTCAAACTGCTGTACTGTTTGCTGCAGATCACACATAAAGCCACTAAAACTGTCGCAAATCAATTATTTTCAAGACAATTTCAAATCTAACTGTAAAATATCAAATTATGGGTGTAAAAACAGGGGGGCATGCCCCCCTGTAACCCCCCAGATTTTCTTTTACCCCAGTGGGGCAGGCCCCCCTGGAACCCCCCGATTGGTCCACCAAAGCATGTCTATCTCGGTTAAAAACAATCAAATATTTCAAAAACCATTAATTTGCGACGGAAATGAAGTTGATATTCTCGTGTTCAGCGCATCAATATTTAGTAGAAAATAGACAACTGGTAGCTGAGTGTGAGACGGGAGGGAAAGTAAAAAAATACCAACTAGTCTAGTCAGCCATGCATGCCAGGTAGGGCAAACAAAGGCCACCTCTATTCTCACCCGGAGTGAGAATAGTGCAGGCGAGTCTTGTGGCTATTCTCACCCGGTGCGCCTTCACCAAATTTTGCGTTCACCCTAAACCACAGAATTCTACACTGTGATAACAGAAAAATTGTAGAATTCTGTGCCGTGAACAAACGTTCCATTACAATTGTAGCCTACTAAAAGCGTACAATTTTGTCTGTGGGCAGTGGAGAGAGAGAGAGAAAGAGAGAGAGGAGTAGCGCGAGAATTTCCGGGCAAAACAAAATGGCGACCCGCGTAGTTCGGCTCGATTCGAAAAGTTAAATAGCCGTAGCATCTTTGTAGACAACCAAATTTATTTACTTTTGTGTTTTAACATCATTTTTTAACTTTGTTTTGGTCAATTTGATTGTCCACACCGATAGACAGTATTCAGAAAGAGACGGAGAGAGAGAGAAGAGGGGAGGAGTTGATCTTGCGAGAACTTCCGGGCGGGTGAGAATAGCCACTTTCACAAACAATATTAACTAAAAACAGATCAATATCGATGTAGATCTAGATCTAGATATAGATCTATATCTATATCTAGATCTAGTTCAGCAGTGGAGTTTTATCAAATGCATTGCTCTCCAGCCATGGGCAACAGATGTTGCAGCATACTGCACTACACTGGTACCACAGTCACAAGGACTTACCAGTGACTCAGGAGTGTTTTGGGTGAGTGTGAGTGATGGAGAGTGCAGCAGTTGGCTCTCAACGATTGAGTAGATCTAGATTCTAGTTTACGTAAACAATATTCTCTCTATTTTAACAGGTATTGTCGATGTCATTCTAAAATGTTTTTAATGAGCCCTGAATTTTCCAAGGATAGAAACTAGGGGTATTACGTACTACAAATTACCACAACAGCACAAATACAGGTAACTGAAATGAAATCAATGACGGTCTTTCTTCTATTCTGCAGGACGCAACCATCGGCGCCGGATATTGGTTCGGGATTCGTATCTTTTTGACTAACTTCCACATTTTTATGGACTAGGTAAATGTCAGTATAGTTTTGGTTGCGTATACAAATATAAATACAGGAATTTTTTTATAATTTTTGTTCAATAATAATTATAATAATCAAGGCGATAAATACATTATTTTTACATTTCTTAAAACAGTTTAAAATTCGAACCAAAACCGACAGTACTCTTTGTTGTTGTAAATAACGCAGGGGAAAGAACTCATGAATTTACAAGTATACAATAATAAACGTGGTAGTGTGCCCTGCTCTGCGCTTTTATTGAAAACCATAGACTTGAAAGCCCGTGCACTCTGCCTGGTGTAATTCCCAAAAAATAATCGTGTTTCTAAGTTCACTTTCACTTTACTTTCTTTTATTAAAGAAAGGCGTCGGTGGCCTAGTGGTTAGGCTCTCGGACTCGCAACCGTAAGGTCGTGGGTTCAAATCCTGTCAGGGACCCGACGTTGTGTCCTTGGGAAAGGCACTTTACACGATTTTTCCCCACTTCACCCAGTCGGGAATGGGTACTCGGCTATAGACAGCGAAAGATCTTGTCAGTTTGTTTGTGTTTGAGCGCTTAATCAGCTGCTTGCACTGTATGCTTCCTGGGAAGCTGAGAATGTTTCGGAGTGTTCTATGGTCTGCTGGGGTAATAATATAGTGTAAAGCGCATAGAGCCTGCTGTTGAGCGGGGATATGCGCTATACAAATGCTATTTATTATTTATTATTAGTAGTATTATTAGTTGTGTTTTTTTTACGGGTTGTGGCTTTCAAAGGGTACGGTTTGTCTAAATACTCAAGCGCGCTCACACACACACACACACACACACACACACACACACA
>NW_004799077.1:4469-6788 GCF_000002075.1 Aplysia californica | reverse complement strand
GGGCGGTCTCCACTCTAACTGGGGCTACTTTGGGTCGCCGTGATGCCATGCTCGAACGGCGTTTCTTGCCTAGTTTAAGACAGGTGGTCGAAATTAACGTTTACCAATATGATTTAGAACGTTACACGGGGAAGGTTTATACAGAACTTCACCGTTTCTAATTCTCACTTGAGGTCTATAACATTTATATTCGTGAAACCGTTAAACATGGTTTAGATAATTATTCCGCGATTCAAAAATATGTAAACCACTCTACGACATTATGTCACACCGTATTTCAGTAATTGGTTGCAAGTTATTGCATGTGAAGAGTACAAAAGGGGGGGGGGGGGGGGGGGGGGTGGAAGAATTTATTTTTTTCATTCATTTTTCCTTTTTTTTTGGAGGAAGGGGGGGGGGGGGGAAGGGAATTCTTGTTATGTTTCTGGAGTGAAGTCATCGTCAGTGTTCTCATTCTGTCCCTTTTCACGCGTGTCTACGTCTGACCACTGAGCACACTGGCTAGGATTCCGGCTGATACGGCCCACAGTCTCCTGGAACGTCCTCTTTTGAAAAAAGCTGGTGGAGGTCAAGCCGTGATTGTTGAAGGCTCTGAGCGACGTGCGAAGCCCCGCCCACTTGCAAGGGGGCGTGGTCAGCAGGAACCAGTAGGCCTGTCGGTATGTCTTGCGGGACAGCGCGTAGACGAGAGCGTTGATGAAGGAGTTGGCGAGAACGGGGAGTCGGATGAGGATCATGTAGGTATGAGCATCTCTGCCGTTGAACAAGATCTTAGACGGACCGAGCAGAAGGGTGGGCAGCCATAGAATTATGAACAAAAACATGAGGATCATCGTGATCTTCACGCTGATCATCTTGCGCTTGAACTCTGACCTCTGCTTGGAGGTGAAATAGAAATGGCCTCTTTTCAACTTCCGGGACTGTTTCAACGAAACGACCGCCACTTGGACGCTCAAGCACAGCGCTATGCCCAGCTGCAGCCCGCGTTTGACCTCGATATAAATCTGCCGGTAGGCGTACGGGAAGTTCATGTGGTAGGTGCACCGTTGATCGATGGGCAGTTTGTTGGGGTCGAACACCATGAGTCTGGAGTAAACGACGACAGCCTCGATGACCCCTTCCGCAAACAGCACGAGAATGGCCCCCACGGCCCGCCGGGTGGTGACGTATCTCTGGTACCAGAAGGGACAGTTCACGCTGACGAACCGATCGACGCAGAGTAAGAGCAGCATTTGTAGGGAAAAGTACTCCCACTCCTCGGCCACGTATCGGATCACGCACGTCCATTTGTTGGATCGGATGAAAACCATGGTCTCCTGCACCTCGTATAAGACGTAGACCGGAATGCTCCAGGCACCCACCATGAAGTCCACCAGCGCCAAAGCGGTGATGATGCAGTTGTCGGGCGTGTGGAGGGTGGGGATGAGGAGGGTGGTCGCCACGATGAACATGTTGGAGATGACGATGAAGGGGAAGAAGAGGATGGCGAGGAAGACGAAAATGACATGCACGACCTCCCATCGGATTGACGATGTGTGGATGTGGGCGTTGGACATCTGGAGGGGTGGTGCGAAGGGCGGGAAGGTGGAGAGTTCGTATGTGGCCGGGAGCTCCATTGATCGTGGGTGGGTGGGGGGGGAGGAAGGAATGAAGAAAGGAAGGATGGGGGAAGGACACATGTCCCAAGTCCCCAGTGCAAAGGCTTACATCGTATCCTCTGAGCACAGCCGTGTGGTAGGAGAGCAGCTGCATGGAAGGAAGGAAGGAAGGAAGGAAGGAAGGAAGGAAGGAAGGAGGGAAGGAATGAGGGGAAGGAGAGAAGGAAAGGGAGGGGGGAGGGAGGAAGGAAGGAGAGAGAGAGAATTATGTTTACGAGCACGGCTGATACTCAAGAGCGCTCCTTCCAACATTGAAGAGGGGCAAAATGTATCCGTAATGGAACCAGAGACACTAAAATATTTTAGAGTCTCTGATGGAACGTATCCTGCCTCTCTCCCGCACACACGCCACACCGGCAAATTATGTGACAACTCTTGATTTAGCTGAAAATGTCAGCAAACACCTGGCATCTTCTTAGCGCCGACCGCGATCTGCGTACGCTTTTTGGATCTTCATTTATTTATTGCTAAATTCGTTGTTGTTAGTTTTGTATTAGATCTAGCATTTGGTGATTGTAATGATGCAGATGTTGCTTTTAGAAAAAGTGTTGCCAAGTTTGTAGCAGCTCTTCTTCTTCTTCTTCTTCTTCTTCTTCTTCTTCTTCTTCTTCTTCTTCTTCTTCTTCTTCTTCTTCTTCTTCTTCTTCTTCTTCTTCTTCTT
>NW_004799077.1:2314-3663 GCF_000002075.1 Aplysia californica | reverse complement strand
GAGAGAGAGAGAGAGAGAGAGAGAGAGAGAGAGAGAGAGAGAGAGAGAGAGAGAGAGAGAGAGAGAGAGAGAGAGAGAGAGAGAGAGGGAGAGATGGGGGGAAGATGGAGGGTGGTGGAGAGAGAAAAGGACCCTTCAGCACTCACTCACTCACACCCACTCACCTCACCGTTTTTGTCTCTAAGAGCAAATCTAATTCAGACAACTTTCTAACAAATTGTGAATTCCATTTCTTCCCTTGATCTCTCTATAGGGGAAAAAAAAGCTGCTTGTTATTAATAAACAGACCAATCTCTGCACATTGGAGTTGGAATGCCCTCTTTTGTATAGACTGGAATAATATTATTAGCCTATCGCACGCAGTAGAACCCAGTAGCTTTGTCTTTAGGACATGATCTTTCACAATTTACCTCCTGAAAAGGAAGCTCGTTTGTCGAGCCAGCCTGTGTGTTCAAGATAGATCTACTCGTGGTGCCGTCCAGCGCGCGAAAGTTTGTTCTTTTTTTCCCGGAAAGTCAGACTTTTTTTTTTTACATCCTATTTCTCCAAAATTAGGTACTACTGAGCAGATGGGACTTTGCAATTCTGTCCCCGTGGTTTCATGCACCCCACATAATTTAGCAAAATTTGATCTTTTTTTGTGTGCATAATTTCTGATTATTTTTCTTTATCATTCTTTGTCAAAATTAACAGAATCACATAATTTCACATTTTTGGGCTCAATTTGCATAATTTAATTTTTTTGTGTGCATAAAACCACGAGGACAGGTAATTAAAGGTAGCGGCATGTGGAGAGTGTTTTATTACTCAAATTGGTAGCGAGGACATTTTTTCAAAGGAAAAAACTACCCATTCAGAGACGAAAGAATTAATAGGCCTGGATCTAGATCTAGTCCCAAGAGCATACACACAGAGAGAAGACTCTTAACGTGAAATCTGTACTTCAATATCCTTATCACGACCTGCTTTTTAAATTCTTTTTTTGTTCTTTCTTTCTTTCCTTCTTTCTTTCCTTCTTTCTTTCTCTCTTTCTTTCTTTCTTTCTTTCTTTCTTTCTTTCTTTCTTTCTTTCTTTCTTTCCTTCTTTCTTTCCTTCTTTCTTTCTTTCTTCCTTTCTTCCTTTCTTTCTTTCTTTCTTTCTTTCCTTCTTTCTTTCTTTCTTTCCTTCTTTCTTTCTTTCTTTCTTTCTTTCCTTCTTTCTTTTCTTCTTTCTTTCTTTCTTTATATCTTTCTTCTCTGGTGTTAGTTTTGAGAACCCTTGTTGTCAAACCCTGCTGAAGTGTTGTTGTTGTTGTTGTTGTTGTTGTTGTTGTTGTTGTTGTCGTCGTCGTCGTCATCATCGTTACTTT
>NW_004799077.1:0-558 GCF_000002075.1 Aplysia californica | reverse complement strand
ATAATATGTACATGTATATATTTATTTATTTTTATACGGAGAGTCTATTTGAATTCCAACATTTCGACATGTATATGAATTATTTGAGTTGCAAGTGCTGCAGAACTTTAAATGATTTTTTAAAAATTCGATACAGGGTGTCTTAGTCCCCTATTAACAAAATTTGTACACTAATCAACACATTCACAAGTCAATTTTAATTTCAACGTTTCGACACTAATTGTATGAACTATTTGTGTTGCGAGTGCCGTAGAGCTTTCACTAGTAAAAGAAATTCAGTATAGGTGTTTTAATCCCTTTTTGACACGATTTATCCACAAATCAACACTTCAACACATCAATTTTAATTTCGGTACTTGTTTGTTCAACCACCCCCACCCCACTCCCCTCCCAAAAAGAAAAAAACACAAAACAATCCACACAATTGATCTCTTATACACACACCATCATATCCGAGAGCCAAATTCAATTTTGATGGAGGTGTTTTAACAGTGAAGAGACGAAAAGTAAAATGGTATGGGCATGTCACAAGATCCACAGGACTTGCCAAAACAATCC
>NW_004799076.1:34067-35594 GCF_000002075.1 Aplysia californica | reverse complement strand
AGAGAGAGAGAGAGAGAGAGAGAGAGAGAGAGAGAGATAGAGGAGGTGATTGAAGGAGGTGGGGGTCGCCTGGTTTCTGAGGTAAAATTAACGAGAAATGGCCGCCAAAGTTGAGTTATTTCCTTAGCTTGAGAGTTCGTGGAAACTGAAAATGTATATAATTTAGCCAATAATCAACATTTTTCAGAAAAATCCATACTGAAATGTGTTCCTTAATGGGTATGAAAGGCGTGGAGCCAAAAAACAAAAAGATTATAAAAATTCCCCAACCTGCCGAAAAATGCCAAATTCTTGACTTTCGTTATTTTGACGAGCGCCTGATTTCCCCAAGCTGCCTCACATTATCGTCTTAACTATTCATATTTTGCAACAACAATTGAGGCTAGATATAAAACTTTTTTTCAGAAATTTATATAAAATACTATAGATCTCCTTCACGCAGAAAATGGGATTGTTCACAGCACTTCCCTCTTCTCACACACATTTGTATACGCATATGGCCTACGTCACAGCTCACCAAAGACACTTTTTATTGGCAAAACTTGTCCCAAGGAAATTAATTTTTTAATGAACACATTTTTTGTTGCTTTGACAGTTCTAAAACATGCGTTCAATAATCCTGATGTAACTGTTCGAAAAAAATGACGGGCTTGCTTTTAAAAGCGATGTTGTCCCAGCTGTAAAACTTTTAAAATCTGTTTTTTGTTTGTTTTTGTAAGTGTTTTACGGCCCAGACAACTGCATAAGGTCATATGAGCGCGCGGGACACATTAAACGTTTTTTCAGGTGGTAGGAAATTTTGAATTTTGCCCGGATGGCGTCCTAAGCCTTCCCTTATCGATTTTAGACCACCAATGGATCTTTAACGTGCACAACTTGCACCTCCGAGAAGGCAGTGTGTAGATCTTTCCTAGCATAAGATCAGGGGTTTTGCTGAAAGACAGCAGTAAGAAGGATCCACGGAGTAGCAGTAGAAAGGCTGCAGAAAAAATACGGAGCCCAGAGGAGGGGGCAAAAGAGGTGAGGGGGGGGGCAGAAAATGGAGACCTGTCACGAAAGTACAGAACACTGTTAGAGAGCACGAAAGGAGGTGAAATCAGATATTTTTAGAGAAGAAAATGTTCTATCACTGTCAGGTTTCGAACCCGGGACCTATTGAATGAGAGGCGAACACCTTAACCTCTAGACCACGAGAACCCCCGGTTTTAGTTTTAGTGTTAGTGTTACTCAGAGTTTTGCAGCTCTTGTGGTCCACATTTTCCCTGACAGATCCGTACCCCACGCTTCTGGGTGGGTGGGGAGAAGGGGGGGGGGATGTTGTGTCCCTCTCAGCCCAGCCCGCCTCCTAAATGATCTGAACTGTGACCATGGGGGTGGACAAAAAACATCTACGATTTAAAAAAACGGGTTTTCAGAAAGAGGAACAACAGGGGCTAAGCCAGACTTTGGGGGAACAACAGGGGCTAAGCCAGACTTTGGGGGAACAACAGGGGCTAAGCCAGACTTTGGGGGAACAACAGGGGCTAA
>NW_004799076.1:27514-28678 GCF_000002075.1 Aplysia californica | reverse complement strand
TCCCCCATAGGAAAACTACGGGGCCCCCCACCAGCAGGGGAGTCAGAAATCTTGACCTACACCAAAAGTGGGCATTGCCCTACCTATAGAGAAGTTTGGTTTCATTGGTGTGTATATTTGTTTGGTTATAGAGAAAACTCTCCTTGTCTTTTAAAGAAACTGAACAAGGGTCCAAAAACTTTATCTTCGATTTTCTCAAAACAGCATTTTTCGGGACAGCCCCGATGTGCTTAAAAGCGACCATATATATATATTATGTATGTATGTATATCTCCCCAATATATATGTCTCCCCCATGTAAAAACGTCGGCAGTGAGTCTACGACTGTGTCTGCCCCGACCAGGGTGAGATAATCCGCCCTGATCCGTCAACGAGGAGAAAAATCCGCCCCACAAACCACAGACAAACAACTTGGGCCATTTTCTCCTGATCAAACAGGCTAGTCCACAGTCACAGTATATCACACGCCAGTGTTTTTGTCCCGTCCACTTAAAACCCCGTTTCATGAGGAGAAGGTGGGGGATATCGCTCTTGTTACGCTCCTCGTTTATCGCTACCCGCATGTTTTCTACCTCAGCCAAGTTATCGTTGGTCGCCCAGAGAGGCACACACAAAAAAGAGGCAAGCAATCGTGTAGCGAGTTAAGAGCAGCCTAGCAACGGCGCCCGTTATCTGGGTAGATCTGGTCTGTGGGCGCGAGAGAGAGGCCGGGGGTTGGTGAGCTAAAGGAAGACCCCGCTCTGACACCCGGTTAAGCCACAGGGGCGCCACAGTCACATCCCCGGGACTTATAAATGAGTTTTTGAAGCTTGCACCTCGCGGGCTCTCGCGGGACTCCGGGGGGCTTGGAATGTATGATGGCAGGCTTTATTGCTCAACACAGCCCGGCTCTATTGTTCCCCGAGACAGAAATGCAATTATTGTTGTTGTTTTGGGGTATTTTAGTGGTAGCACTATTTTTAGTAGTTGTATCACTCATAATTAAAATTATTATTAGGTATTTATTATTATATCTATAATTATTATTAATATTATTATTATTAATTTTGTTTCTATTGTTAGTAGTAGTAGTAGTAGTAGTAGTAGTAGTAGTAGTAGTAGTAGTAGTAGTAGTAGTAGTAGTAGTAGTAGTAGTAGTAGTAGTAGTAGTAGTAGTAGTAGTAG
>NW_004799076.1:24326-25392 GCF_000002075.1 Aplysia californica | reverse complement strand
ATTTGCATAAACAATCTGCTCCCCCCACCCCGCTCCCCACGAGCTCTGATATAGTAAACACCACCCTCTGCCTCAATAGTATTTCAGAGCAAGCTTGTAGATTTCCTCCAAAGACCGCCGAGACACCTCCACGTGAGTCTCGAAAAGTACTCACCCGTCTGTTCAGCTGCTCATGTCTTGTCCTTGAGGTTCAGCGTCCTAGAGTGGGCACACGCAGCCTCCATTTGTTTACGTAAGTGACGTCACTGCCACGAACTCTAGTACTAAATTATAGAATCTCTTTGTGTTTGTTTGTTTACCCCAATCCGCCCCCTCTCTACCCCTGCAGTCTAGAGCAGAGAATCGACCCCGCTCCCCCCCCCCCTCTATCCCTGCAGTCTAGAGCAGAGAATCGACCCCGCTCCACCTGGCGCCAGTCTCAAAGACCTGGTTTGTGTTTGTGAGCCCAGACCTGACAGCTGGGCTTACGGCACAGATCATTTTTATAAATCGATTACAATCTGAGCCGGCGATGTCTGGTGAGGGATAAACACCGGTTACTTTTGGCTCTCGTGGCCTACAGGTTAAGGTGTTCGCCTCTCATTCAAAGGTCCCTGGTTCGAATCCGGGTAGCGACGAAAAATTTTCTTCTCTGAAACTCTCTCCGTTCATCTCCTTTCCTGCTCTCTAGCAATGTTCTGTCGTCTGCTTTCGTCTATTCTTCCTGTCCCCCACCCCCCTCACCTCCTTTGCCCCCTCCTCTGGGATCCTGACTCTTTCTGCAGCCTTTCTACTGCTACTCCTTGGCTCCTCCTTACTGCTGTCTCTCAGCCATACCCCTGATCCTCTGGTAGGAAAGATCTACACCTAGCCTTCTCGGACAAGGTAGAACAATGTCTCTAGACAGAGTATCTCGGTCTTTCTGCCTGAATGGGAAGCCCGACTCCTAAATGATCGAAATTGTTGTCGGTGGGGGGCGTAATTTTTTTTAAAGTAAAAAATACCCCACTGACATTTAAATAAGAAACATCAGAGAAAACATTACGTTTGTTTATCAGGTCAAGTGAACATCCCCTCCCCCCCCAAC
>NW_004799076.1:20183-20705 GCF_000002075.1 Aplysia californica | reverse complement strand
AGCTCTCACTGGCAAAATTGAGGGCAAACGAGGCAGGGGTAGGCCCAGAGCAACATACTTAGGGAACCTAAACAAATGGGTAACGAGAAAAGATCAGGGAAACGTAACTTTTTCGTAAGAGCTTCCGAGCTAAGGAATGAATGGAGATCCATGATTGCCGATGTCTGTCGCAGATCTGACACTGAATGAATGGGCCTGTACATAATATATTTCTTCTTCCTTTCTCCAGAATAATGCTCCAAGATTATAAAGCCAAATTTTACAAAAGATGAAGAAGAAAACTCTTTCGTTCTTCTAAAAAAGTGTACACCTACATTAGTATGTATTCTTCCGGCTTTTTTCAAACTTTAGAATTTGAATCTCGATGAAATATATTCTTGAGAAAATGAAACCTATCCCCCACATTTAAGCTTATTTAAAAAATGTACAATTTTTGTAAATGTAAAAATTGTTTTCTTAGTTTGCTATGTGACCAGCTGGCCGGAGTCAGGGTGAGAGACAAAGTTTCCACTTTCTGCCCCC
>NW_004799076.1:11486-12575 GCF_000002075.1 Aplysia californica | reverse complement strand
AATGACATTTATATAGGGCTCAACCCCGACTAAAGTACACAGGCTCTGAGCGTTTTACAATACAGTACAACATACAACAGTAACAGAAAACGTTGTGTTCTGACTAAAAGAAAATTACTCCAAATATTCATCTTATTAATTTAAAAACAGACGGCAAATATTCATCTTATTAATTTAAAAACAGACGGCAGAAAGTTTATCTACGTTGTTTCTGGTTAGGCACGATCCTAATGATGTAAGTCTTAGTCTGTTCTATCCAGTCCTGCTGTATGTGTTGACATGTGATCATCTGTTGTAGCCCTACAATTAAATCACATTTAATAATAAATATATCATCATCATCATGATCATCATCATCATCATCATCATCATCATCACCATCATCATCACCATCATCATCATCATCATCATCATCATCATCATCATCATCATTATCATCACCACCACCATCACCACCACCACCATCGTGTGCTATATTTAACAACTAATTTAGACTACTCTCACTCGCCTAACTAATCGTAAACATGATACTTCACCCTTCTACAAAGTGCCCACTATAAAGTCTCCCCCCCCTCCTCGTCCCTCCCTCCCCTCCCCTCCCCCTACCTCTCCTCTTTCCTCCATTGTCGCCTCACCACATATTTCAGTTCATTGTTCCCCCAATTGCTCTTATCAGCAGAGAACGTAACAGGCTCTTCTAATTGCAATAAAACTTGTCTTTCTCTCGAGTGCCCGTCTACGCGCCCTCCTTGTTCCCCCTCCCCTCTCTCCCCTCACTCCCTGCTCCCTCTCCCTGCTATCTCCCCTCGCCAGCCACACTCCCCCCTCAAGTGACCAGGCAGTCAGTCAGGCAGAGGGGGAGGGGTCACCACAAGACCAGGTCTGCCGACAGGCAGCGACAACCTGTGACGTCATCAACCCTTTGTTGACCAAACCCCTTGCCAGGCCCCGCCCGGCACTTCAGTCAATCAGCGGCCTCCACATTGCGACAACATCCCCTCTCTCTGTCTGTCTGTCTGTCTCTGTCTCTCTGTCTCTCTCTCTCTCTCTCTCTGTCTCTCTCTCTCTCTCTGTCTCTCTCTCTCTCTG
>NW_004799076.1:9340-10805 GCF_000002075.1 Aplysia californica | reverse complement strand
CCACCGAGAGGAGGAACAACCACCAATGGACGAGGCCCCGACCTGCCACCGCCACCACAGATCCCGCCCCTTTCTCGGAAAGATAAACCTTAGCCCCTCCCCTTTGATTGTTGAGCAAAGATTGAGTCAATTAGAGATATAGATCGCGGCGACAGTTAGGAGAACCAGCTCATCTGGCTCGTTCATACTTCCTTGACACTTCTCTGATCGAGGCCCGGGCGACCACCCAGGTACGGCCGACAGACCCCACAGTATCTTTGACGTTTGGGCGAGTTGCGCCACCATACACAGCTGCCCCATTGCTCAACCGGCGCTCTGATCATGGTCCCCTGATTTACGCCCCGGGCAAGAAACTTTTATCAACGGCTCTCTCTTGTGTTGGGACAAGAAACTAAACCTTTATCAACTTCTGTTCTCTGTTGTTGTGTTGGGACGAAGGGCGAACCGTTTCTCTTCACACACCTCACCGAGGACTCGCCCACTCTATAACGCGCTAAGGTCGCTGGAAAACTTCACACTTGTGTTTATAAACTGGCAGAACGACGTGACGGCGAGGAAGCTTTCTGTACCTGTGTCTGCTAGGTCTACTGTCCTCGCAGCGGTTTACAGACTCGTCGTCTCAATTCTGATCTACCCCAGGACTAGAAACGTTTGTCGTTGTGCGACGTTTGTGTGGAAAAGTTTTGTCGCTGCAGCCACAAGTTTTGTGTGTGGAACAGTTGGAGATGTTGGTTTTGTGGTGAAAGGACGAGAAGAATTCTGCTCCGTCGATGGCGAGCGGGGACTTTTGACTTGTCGTCTGTCGGAGAATCGTGTGAGGTTTTCGGAAATCCTTTCTGAAATTTTCTGTGCGAGTGTTCGTGAGTTTGGTCATAACTATGGCCTGTTGTCGTTTGTGAGTGAGGGATGCAGTTTTTGTTTTAGTTGACGTGAGAGTTTAGTTTATATGACAGTATAGGTGTCAGCTGGTGTCAGTGCTACAGTGACAGTCCCCTACCGGACTCTCTAACCTCCGGTCTTCACGTGACATTTCCTGGTGCCCTACTGCCATGATGATCCACCACCTACCCCCCCACCACCCCGCCCTGGCTGGTCTGTACCCCGGCCTGCCCCCCTCCCATCCCGCCGGCCTCCCCCCACACCGGACAGTTGACCACTCACCCCCGGCCACCGGTCACTCCTCCTTCCTCATCGACGACATCCTGGGCCGGGCATCCCGACCCCCCGTGCCCCTCCCCCACCCCTCCTCCCTGGCCCTACACGCCTCGTCATCATCAGCCGTCTCCTCATCATCTTCCTCCTCCTCCTCCTCCCTCCCCTCCGCAGCTCTGTCCTCCTCCTCCTCATCGACGATATCCCCTCCCCATTCCTCACACTCACCGTTATCATCCTTACCCCCCTCCTCCTCCACCTCCTCCTCCTCCTCATCCCTCCCCTCCCCCACCCTCACCTCCTCCCACCTCCC
>NW_004799076.1:5692-6977 GCF_000002075.1 Aplysia californica | reverse complement strand
ACAAACAAACAAACAAACAAACAAACAAACAAACAAACAAACAAACAAACAAACAGACAAACAAACAAACAAACAAACAAACAAACAAACAAACAAATAAACAAACACTGTGTAGTTTTCGAGCAGACATGGCAAACTTTGGCCCGCGGGCAGGATCCGGCCTGAGAACAGTTTCAGTCTTTAGTTAGTTAGTTTTAGTGGAGGTTTTACGGCGCTCGCAACTGCATAAGATCATAAGAACGCCAGAAGATTAGAGGTGTTACAAGAGAGTAACAAACATAAAAAAGAAAAAGTGGAGATAAGGACGATAGATGTTTGATAGGAAAGAAGAAGCAAACCACACCAGAGCACCCGCCAGCCACCCACAGTTTCAGTCTGACCGTTGGGACGACCCAGTTATTTTTAACAACGCACATAGGCCACTAAGTTTGGTTTAGTTTAGTTTGGTTTCAGTAAGGTTTTACGGCGCTCGCAACTGCATAAGGTCATATTATTATGAGTGCCAAGGGGTGGATGTCAACAGAGAAGTCCAAACGGGGAATCAGACTTACTCTGCTCACCTCTCTATCCCCAACCCTCCCAGTAAACGATAAACGACACATCAGAACACATTTGATAGCCCGTAGAACACTCCAGCAGACATTTATGATTTCCTCGTTCCTTCAGCTTGATTATGATACCTACCTTGACCTACCCTTTCTGGGGGGAATTTGGACTGGGGTATTTGTGAGTTTTGTTTGTTGTTTTGTTGTTGTTGTTGTGTGTGGGTTTTTTTGGGGGGGGTGTTTTGGTTGTTGTTTGGAGGGTTTTTTTGTAAAAGGGGATTGGGGGGGGGGTATTTTGGGGGTTTTTTGTTGGAGAATGTGAATCATAACTAGAAAAACTAACGCTGCACAGTCTACCATGTACAACACTTATGTTATCCTGACATTGTACAGTCTACCATGTACAACACTGATGTTATACTGACCTTGTACAGTCTACCATGTACAACACTGATGTTATACTGACCTTGTACAGTCTACCATGTACAACACTGATGTTATACTGACCTTGTGTCGACTCTAACAGCTGTCACATCAGGCCACGACATTCCACTCATCTCTTGACGTCATGAACATAGGATTAGGCAAGACAAGAAACATGCTTTCCACACTCACACCAAACAGACCACGTGAGGTCAAATACGCCTTAAAACAGCGAATATTTCCATCTACGACGCAGGAAAGTATTTATGACGTAGGTTTTGAACAACAGCACCACCACCTCTTGCCCCCCCCCCCCC
>NW_004799076.1:3398-4407 GCF_000002075.1 Aplysia californica | reverse complement strand
TACTCTGCTCACCTCTCTATCCCCAACCCTCCCAGTAAACGATAAACGACACATCAGAACACATTTGATAGCCCGTAGAACACTCCAGCAGACATTTATGATTTCCTCGTTCCTTCAGCTTGATTATGATACCTACCTTGACCTACCCTTTCTGGGGGGAATTTGGACTGGGGTATTTGTGAGTTTTGTTTGTTGTTTTGTTGTTGTTGTTGTGTGTGGGTTTTTTTGGGGGGGGTGTTTTGGTTGTTGTTTGGAGGGTTTTTTTGTAAAAGGGGATTGGGGGGGGGGTATTTTGGGGGTTTTTTGTTGGAGAATGTGAATCATAACTAGAAAAACTAACGCTGCACAGTCTACCATGTACAACACTTATGTTATCCTGACATTGTACAGTCTACCATGTACAACACTGATGTTATACTGACCTTGTACAGTCTACCATGTACAACACTGATGTTATACTGACCTTGTGTCTACCATGTACAACATTGATGTTATACTGACCTTGTACAGTCTACCATGTACAACACTGATGTTATACTGACCTTGTGTCGACTCTAACAGCTGTCACATCAGGCCACGACATTCCACTCATCTCTTGACGTCATGAACATAGGATTAGGCAAGACAAGAAACATGCTTTCCACACTCACACCAAACAGACCACGTGAGGTCAAATACGCCTTAAAACAGCGAATATTTCCATCTACGACGCAGGAAAGTATTTATGACGTAGGTTTTGAACAACAGCACCACCACCTCTTGCCCCCCCCCCCCCATACTGTGCAGTGTAGCTGTGTTTACAAGGGATATTTATTTTACAGACAGACAAACTCACAGGGACTCTCGTGGCCTACAGGTTAAGGTGTTGGCCTCTCCTTCAAAGGTCCCGGGTTCAAAACTTGACAGCGACGGACAATTTTACTCTCAAATAATTGTTTCTTTTCAACCCCGCTCCTGCTTTCTAGCAATGTTCTGTCGTCTGCTTTCGTCTCCACTTTCTGCCCCCCCC
>NW_004799076.1:0-1020 GCF_000002075.1 Aplysia californica | reverse complement strand
TTATTGTTATTATTATTATTGTTTTTATTATTATTGTTGTTCTTTATAATCATTATCATTATTCTTATTATCATTATTCTTATTAGATTACTATAATTATTATCATTGTTATTATTATTATAAAATCTAAGGTTACTTTGGGGAATATCAGAGGTGTGAAACTAGAAACAGAACTGTAGTTGTTCACAGGTGTGAAACTAGAAACAGAACTGTAGTTGTTCACAGGTATGAAACTAGAAATAGAACTGTAGTTGTTCACAGGTATGAAACTAGAAATAGAACTGTAGTTGTTCACAGGTATGAAACTAGAAATAGAACGGTAGTTGTTCACAGGTGTGAAACTAGAAATAGAACGGTAGTTGTTCACAGGTGTGAAACTAGAAGTAGAACGGTAGTTCTTCACAGGGAAAGCGGTTAATTTCAATAAAAGCAAAGACGAAAACTTGTAACTTGTCCAAAAAGTGCCGCGTCGAGTGTACCTCGGGGCTGTGCTGCTGGCGCGGCGTAGGGCGTGAATGTTACGCCTATTTCAACTCTTTTGGATCATCCAAGAGACAAAACTTCCGATTTGAGCACACCTCGCCAGTAGGGAAACTTTTACGTGTATAAGTTTATTCAGAGTTGAAGGCCATTGGCTCACATCACATTACAGAAAACTCCCATTTGATCAATGAATAACGTTTCCGTAATAAAAGGGTACAGGTTGGGCACATATCTTACATCACATCAGATAAAACACTCATTGGTTCAATGAAGTTTGTATAATTTGTTCAATAAAGTTTGTATAATTCGTTCAATAAAGTTTGTATAATTTGTTCAATAAAGTTTCCGTAATGAAAGGGTACAGGTTGGGCACATACCTCTGATTATGGAGGGGAACATTGTAAGCTGCCCATTAACCCAAGCGCTAGAATGTCCACCTGAGATTTGAACCAGGGTAATCCACACCGATGTCCAACTTGACTCTAGCTGAGCTTACCGCACGGACTCTGTAGATCCCTGTGTAGAATACTGTCATCA
>NW_004799075.1:30767-33267 GCF_000002075.1 Aplysia californica | reverse complement strand
TGCAAAATATGATGGACTGTTTGTAATGAGGATCATCTAGGAGATACGCTGTGTGGATTCTAACCGTTGCCGTTGACTCGGGTAGAGTGAATCCGACACACTGAACCTCGCAGAAAGAGAAGACACACTCCATTAAACATACTTCCTCATGCGAGTGTCGAACACTCGTCGTCGTCTGCCGGCAACAGCGAAGAGCCTAAGCATAATACCACAGACGCCGGTTTAAGGTAAAATAAAAGATAGCTGGAAACTAATAATATGGGAAAATAGTTTAAGCATTAACAAACATTGAGTAAATGAAGACTATTTGGACATGGTTGGCCATTATAGAAAAGGTTTCTTTGAAACAACAGAGGAGAAGGGGTACAATTTTCAATAATGTTCTGTATGTTCCGCACATTAATTGGGCTTGAGGACATAATCGAAGCCTGGAAGTCTGTTTACAGTGCGAGTGACAAAAAAATGCTGATGTTCGTCAAAGTAAAACTCGGGTATTCCAGCTTTTTTTTTTTTTTTTTTTCTTCTCATACTGCTCAGCCATACGGCTATTTTTAGGTTGTTTTTTTCCTTGTTTTGTTTTTAGATCTTCAAAACCTATTTTCCCTAGCCGTCTGTCATCAGAACCGAGGCTTCTCTTCGTTATGCCAGGTTACAAGAGGAAACAATCAAATTCGCATTCCGTTAAAATATGGGAATGCTGTTCCAAGGAGAGAGAAGTGAAAAGGAAAGCACAACAGAAATATTGTACAAAAATGAAGCTTTAGCTTACTTTTGCAAAAAGAAATGTAAACTGTTACTTCTTTTCTTTTTTCTCCCATGCAACCCGTTCTTTTTTTGTAAACCAGTGTTATTTATTGATTTTCTTGTTTGGGGTGGGGGAAAGAGGATGGGAGGGAGTGGGTGGGTAGGTGTGCACAAGGGAGGGGAGGGGGGAAGGGGTCCTCAAGATGAGAAAGATGATTTTAAACGTTTTAAGGGGAGAACTATTACTTAGTCGCGCACATCAACATAATATTATCATGACGTTAAAGTTCACGAGTCAGTCGGCGTGCACGTGCGTGTGTGTTTACAAGCGGCAGAAGTTAAAAAAAAAATCATGTAAATATTTCTCATCCTGACACGGGGTAGCCAACGTCTGCGCACACTGTCCGCACTATCCGACGCTGTCAGGTCTGACAAGCTGTATCAGAGATGATGGATGTTTGCCGCATGCCAATCTGTCTGTGTCCGATCAGGATTACCATACTGCATCTGTGATTCATCCTTAGATGTCCCACAGCGATGATCTCTTACAGACTGATGAGGCCTAGTTGCGCTCACCACAGAGGTGGGAAACGCGACAGGTACTTCAGTTGCAACAGGACGCCAATCACTATCACATACTTCTTTTTATGAAGGTGTTTTTCTGGCTATTGCTAAAAACACAAAAAGAAGATGTGAAATGCGATGCCTTAGAAAAGCAGTATACAAGAACAGGCGAGACAAAATTAGAAACTCTGTAATCCGAGAAATGGTGGGCACATTGATGTCATGCATCACATCCAATACCAAAGAATCAAACGGTTCGGACATCTCCTACGATTACCAACACACCATCCAGCACAACGTGCCTACATAAAAAAAAAAATTCGATGGCAACAAGGCTAGAGGGCGACCGAGAAAGACCTGGATAGATGGAGTCAGGGAAACATTAACCACCCACGGCATCCCCCTGACCCAAGCTCTCCGGCTGGCGGCAGAGAGACGTCTCTTTCTTCCCGCGACACCCAAAAGGGTATAAGCGGCGGATAAAAGTAAAGTAAAGTTTTTCTGAGCGCTCATATGACCTTATGCAGTTGCGAGCGCCGTAAAAGCTCTACTAAAAAAAGTAGGTGTTTTTGCGCTCCAATCAACACAATTTAGATTATTAAGGAGGCGGGATTCCGATCCTTCCTGTCAGGGGCAACCAGGTCTAAAAGGGATACAATATCCGGGCAGAAAGATCAGGGTACACGTATTTGTTAAAAATCCCCCCCCCCCCCGCACAGGAATCGAACGCAGGTCTATTGCGTGCTACAGCAAAACGCCGAACTACTAAATAGCAGGTGCTGTTCAGTTTCTTTTGTTTTTATTTTGAAACAACAAGTACTGATGATGAAGAAGTGGGACATTGTACTGGGGTCTGGTGTTGACGATAATAATTATTTTGACAAGGTCAAGTAAGGGTTATGAAAAGTACATGTATTCATTTTGGGAACTGCATAGGGCGATAACGATGGCAGTTCTGTGATATCATCGCATAAACCATTGCAAATACGTGACCTGTGGGTGTATGATTGCTTGTGTTTTGTTTGTGTATGTCAGAAAGACAAAGAGAGAGGGAGAGAGAGAGAGAGAGAGAGAGAGAGAGAGAGAGAGAGAGAGACAGACAGACAGAGAGAGACAGACAGACAGACAGACAGACAGAGAGAGACAGAGAGAGAGAGAGAGATTGGGAGGGAGGGAGGGAGGGAGGGGGAGA
>NW_004799075.1:13156-29172 GCF_000002075.1 Aplysia californica | reverse complement strand
ACTACTACTACTACTACTACTACTATTACTACTACTACTATTACTACTACTACTATTACTACTACTACTACTCTAATGATAGTAATGATAATAGTGATAATAATGCTAATAATGATAGTAATGATAATAATAGTAACAATAAAAGTAATAATGGAAATGAAAAAATGAGAATGATAGAAATAATATACTTGGCGTCAAAAAAACCCAGACACCCCTTTTTTAAAGTGTTTTTTGTATTGAAAGACTGATTTTAACCAGAAACAATCTCTCTATAAGGAAAGTTTGAACATTTTACAAATCAATTACACAAAAAACAATTTTTAAAAATGAACTTTATTTCCTGAAATTTGATCTTTTAATTGTAAGCCCTAAAATGAAAAGTCACAGTTAATACCGCGTATAGCCGCCGTGGGCATTGGCGACTTCTGTGCAGCTCTGCCGCATGCTTCGCACAAGTCTTTGTATGGGAAGCTGTGGAATGTTGTTCCATATGTATGTAAGTGCTGTACGTAGCTGATCCAAGGTGACCAAATGGGAAGAAAGAAGGAAAAATGAATTAATGGATAAAACAGAGGTTAGGCAGAGGAATGTTCAAACAGCTCCAGGAAAAGCAAGAAAACATAACACAAAAAGAGGGTAGAGGTTAAAGAACATCCGTTTATATTGAAAATAGCTTTAAAGGAAGAAGTGTAAATATATGTGTAACCTCTTTGTAGACACAAAGACAGGAAAGTAAAAAAAAAACAACCTGTGGGAAGAATCTAAAAAATGACGAAAGAAGATTAAAAAACAAAACAGGAAAGAAACATTATAAGAAGCATGAAGAATTATTATAGCGTTTCTTGTTATGCACAAAAAACCCCCATATTATTATGCGTTACTGATAATGTTCTCATAATTACATATGTTCCATCTAATGTTTCCTTAGAATCCGTGTCTTTTATGTTTCGTCCGCCACCTTTACTCACCCCCCCTCCCCCCCCCCGCCACTACAGCCATCCCTTTCTGCCCCCACCCCATACTAAAGGCCACCGTGGTGGTTCTCAACGAATTTCTTTGTGTAATCCAAAAACAAAAGCAAAATTGAAACAACAAAGAAACAAACGAATAGAACAAAAGCACCCCCCCCCCAAAACAAACAACAAAAACACCCAACCCCAAACCAAAACAAAAACAAAATAGAAATAAAACCCGCAACAAAACACAAAACAAAACCCCAAAACAACAAACAAACCGATCAAACAAAATACTTTCCTGTCGTTTCTGTTCTTCTAAGAACTTTTTTTTGGACTATACTGAAAGTTTTCATGTCCGAATAAAAGTCACACTGTTTATTTGCAAATGTGGCAAATAATGCCGCTGACACGTGTGTACGTTTACGTGTATCTGGACCCCCAACCGGCTTCTTTTTATCATTCATCATTTTGGAAACAAACCATGCTAGAAAAGAAACCGTGCACAAGTTATGTGCCCCCTATGGCCAATAGTGATAATGGAATCTGCTCCAAGAACTCGTGAACAGACGAGTGGTGAAAAGGTGCAGGCATTTCTAATGACTCATTGTTTCATTCAAGGCCAGAGCTTAAATTGTGTATCAGGGACCCCTTGTTTAAGCTGTTCAAGTTAGATACACACTTCAGTCGAACGAGACAAAAGATACGGGAAAGAATTTTAAGAAAACGCGAAAAAAACCCAACAACAACAACAAACAAAAACAAACGCCAACAAGAGAATCCAAAACAAACAAAGCGGTCCAAATGCTGTATCAATGCATAGGGCAAAACGAGACTGAAAGTTCTCAAATTGTGCTTGATTCTCTAGCTGCAGTCGAAGGCTGTTTAAGTCAGTAACTTGAGAGCACTTGGAAACAGATTCTTCGATTGCTACCTAGAGTTGAAGAAACATAACGCCATTATAAAAAAAGATGCACTTTCGACGTAGTTTTGTAATATACAAAGAAGGATTGGTTACGTTTATTGGAATTCCGTATCAATCAGTATTCTCAAATAATCAGCTTAGCGCACAAAAATCTTTGCAGTGACCCAAAGGTATGCAATACTTGTAGAACGTGTGGGAAAAAACCCATCTTTTTCTCCTCTTATCATTGACAATAAATAGGTAGAAAAACGAACGAACACAGAGATTTTGATAGATTGTCTTTGATTTGAGTGTGCTTTAGGTGAACCGAGAGGACTTCTGTGTCACATGATTTGTAATGTTATATTATGTTTATCGTCGTACATGAAATAGTGCAATAGTTCTCTGACCTTACTCTCTTACCGGGTTTGAAGGTTTGAGCCTCAACTCGGTCCGAGGTTGTTTGTGAAATGCAATTGAAACGAATTTCCTACTTGGCTAGGTCCTTTCGGAGATGGACGTTAAACTCGGAGGTCCCGCCTTTTAAATTACCTAACAGTGTTGATAGGGCCGTTAAACCTATATCATTTCACCTTACTCTCTAAAAAAACAAACAAAAACAAAACAAAAAACTAACAACAAACAATCTGCATGCTTTTGCCATGATTATGTCGCCCCAAGCTGAAATGTGCCAAACACATGAAAACTCTTAAGAAAAATTTGGTAGGATAAATAAAACAAATAAAAAAGATCGCTTGCCTCAAATCTAAAGATTTGTTTATTTTGTGAAGCAGAGACGGTTGTTTGGGGGGCGCCACTTGAATGGCCTACGTCTTTTCTTTCCCATTGTTGGTTCTGCGTGTTTATCTTACTTTACCCTTGCACAAAATGAGCGTTATCACGCGTTTAGGAGGTTCGGTATGGTATGGTATAGGGTTTTACGGCGCTCGCATTAGGAGGTTCTCTTTACGCAATCAACCAAAGGGTGCAGAGAGGGCGATCAGTAACACTTCTTTTGTCGCTGTGTGGTCGCCTCAGCTCGCTGTTGCACATGCAGCTTGGCCAAACACTTTAGGCATTAAAGAAGTAATTCATTTTACAGTAACTGCTAAGGAAGGTCTAACTTACTGGCTGTTAACTGTGCAGGCATAAAAACTACAAGTTAGTCTTGACTGATTATTAGTCCGTAGGCAGAGGTCTTAATTTTGAAGTATTTCGGTTGGCAATATTTGGGCACCTATGTGCAATGTGGTTTATTTTCTATATTTCGAGTTCATTCCAACTTTTAGATACACAGAATTGGACTGCAAACACTTAATCTTTGATAAACGTCAAAGCGATAAGACTAAACATATTGTTATATCAAAGATAATGGGAAAATAGTTTTAAATAATAAAAAAATATGTAAAGTTACAGCGAGCTGGGGGTTGTAATGAAAACTTATGTGACTTTGCATTTGGGAGGAGAGTGGGTAGTAAAGAGATAAAAATACGCATTTATGTTTGTATATTAAATATTTGGCCTCATGATATAGTGCAGGTGTCTGTGGGGAAGTCTCTACGCCGCAACACATATGAGTGAGTTCACTTTCTGAATGGGGAAGTCTTTTTTATTGAGTATGTCTTTCTACTGGGGCGTTTTATCCCAGTTAGCTCGGATTGGTCTTGACATAGAGGACTGACGCATCCTGCCTCCCAAATGCCCCAAAGTAAGATGATTTTATTTTGTTTAGGTGGGGCAAAACTTAACATTCCTTGGTGTGCAGATGAATTTTTTTTCTTCTAAAACCTGCATGGTCTGGAATGCACCTACAAACAATCATTATCGACCTTGATTGGTAGTTATATGATAACGTTAAACTGATTCAGCTGCTGTTTTCTTGTGTTATCTTTATATGTAACGCGTTTTGTATTGATGTTCGTTTTTTTCACTGTACAGTACAGAAGTCAGTACCATGCAATCCAAACTCTGAAGACCACTTGTCCTTGTACACACTCAGGTTATGTCCAAAGGTTGTAATTTACCATTTTAAGTTATCAGTTGCAGTAGCACCCAGAAGACGGACTAAGTGCTCCAGGATAAATTTACCAGAGCATGCATGAGATATATCACCTAATTGGTTGGCCTATATACAGTTTCTATTCATATTAGCTACTTAATATCGAGTAGTCACAGGACAGTATCATTTTGTCGCAGGATTTACGTTTGTGCAATTGTTGGTACGTATGTTCTTATTCTACTTATTCTTATCTAAAAGAAACCGTTTACATACACCTAAGCCAGAGTGACGAAAATGTATAAACTCTTATCTTTTTAAGAAAAGAATACTCTCAAAGCTTTGAGACATTAACGTATAATATTAGATGAATAGAAGATCGACGCGAAGACGTTCAACATCGGTGCTCGGATATCGATCATGGAGAATTGAGTTCTCAGCATCTAGCATTTAAGTAGTTTCTGTACAACCCAAAGAAAAGCAAAGGAACTGTTTTATATCATACATCGAGTTGTCTTTTAAGTGTACTTCGGGTGAGACGAATTCCTACACCCCACACATGAAATATAAAACTCTAATATAAATTTTATTTACAGTTGGTTTCCATAATGTTTTTCAACCGAATTTTGTTTTTGTCATTACACATGAAAAAAAAGGATTCTATATGCAGTTTCTTAATTTTTGACCTGCAGAATAGTGAGTTTTTTTTATATCAGTAAAGCACAAGGACGTATTGCGTGAGTCAAGGTGGTAAACTGTAATCTTTTTGTGAAATAGGAATTTGTATCACTCATGGAAACTCGTCAAAATGAGTAACATAATACGTTTACGTTTTCATTAATTATTTTGCAAAGGCTTGGTCAGAAAGAAACATAGTTATGATAATAGAATTCTCAGAGTGGGAATCATATGATAGTGGTAACGAAAAGGAAATAGGTTGAGTTTTCACCAATGTTTGATGCACTTATAGTCTGCCAAAAGCTAAAATGACATAAGGCAAGCCAAACAGCGCAAATTTGTCTTTTTTTTTGCTTGTGAACACGCAGCAAACATACCTAGGATGAGACCCAGTGCAACATTTCCAGCTTGAGTTTGAGTTTGAGTTTAAGTTTGAGTTTTGAGTTTAAGTAAAGAGAAGCGCATAGACGTAATAGCAGTCATGTAGTGCATGGAAGAAGCAAGACAGATAGACAATAAAAAACAGGGAGAAAGAAAAGAAGTAGGATATGTCCAGCTTCACGGCCAACAGTGTTGGTTCATCTCAAGTTGCACAAAAGTTAGGATTTAATGTCAGTTCCCAGAGTTGCTATGCTTAAAAGCTTCAAGAGCTGTAAGCTGCTACAACAACGATGCCAAAGACAGCTGGTTTCACATAACAGTAGGAGTTAGCCAATGATTGTTTGCTCTTCTGTACTTTACTCAACATCTTTTTGGAGCTCGTTATGGACGATTAAGCGGTCACGAGTCCATTGTCAGCATAAATGGAAGACCAATCAGCAACCTAAAATTTGTAGATGACGTAGATGAACTGGCAGGAGAAGAAAATAAATTGTGAAAATGATTAGATTAAATTTTTGACCAAGTAAACAATTAAGGAGGGGTGGACTATCAAAGACCATGTCGCCAAGCGCAATGCCAAGGGTTGGGGGGGGGGGGCAGAAACATAGCGAAAAGAAGTGGAAGGACAACATTTCTAAGAGGACAGACCTCAGTATCGCTGAGACTAGCAGGATAACTTATACCAGTGAGGAATGAAGACGAGAAAAGCTCCAACAGAATCCCTGGAAAACGTTAAGAGAATGAACGCAACATATAGAAATTATACTGCATTGTGCCAAGGCACTCAAATAATGATATTTCCACCTAAAACACCCTATCTATTTAGCCGTTTTCCTGCATTTTTCCTTAATGGTAGTTTTATGCTTGTTGTTCTCATAGAAATAGTCTCTTCTGAGAGAATGGAGCATGGATATGGAGTAAGTTTCCTTGCACTAATTTTTACTGTTTTTTTTTCAATTAGTTAACGCTAAAAACTTATTGCCATTTATTAATGTTGTGCTGAAACAAAATTTAACCCTTCTTTTGGATTTTTCTTTTTACAAGCAGACTCCATTGGCGATTCCCGTAATAAAAACGATGGCTATGTTGTCAAGGATACTGTATAGTATAAGTATCCTTATACTAGCCATTGATGTGTCAAACCATGGAGTCTCGAGCTCAAGATTTGATCAACGTAGCCATTTTAACAGAGTAAGGCACATGTACATAGAAGAGGACCAGAGACAATTCGGCGATTTCCCGTTCCGGAACACCAGCTTGCCGTGGAATGAGCGCGTGGATGATCTCGTGTCCAGACTGACCCTGGAAGAGATTCAGGTGCAGATGGCCAGAGGTGGAGCTGGAGAGCTTGGAGGTCCAGCCCCGGCTATTCCGAGATTGGGCATTGGGGCTTATCAGTGGGACACAGAATGTTTGCGAGGTGACGTGTTTGCGGTAGAGAATGCAACGGGCTTTCCTCAGGCTATTGGTTTAGCAGCCACCTTTAGCCGTGAAATTCTGCACAAAGTTGCCAGAGCGACAGGTCAAGAAGTGAGAGCCAAGTACAATGATTTTGTCAAAAGGGGCATCTTCGCCACCCACTCGAGCGCCAGTTGCTTCAGTCCGGTCATCAACATCTTGAGAGATCCCAGGTGGGGTAGGAATCAGGAGACATACGGCGAGGATCCTTACATGACCGGCATTCTGGCAGAGAATTTTGTCAAGGGTATCCAAGGCAACGACTCGAGGTTCATAATGACCAGCGCTGGATGCAAACATTTTGACGTTCATGGAGGGCCAGAAAATATACCAGTGTCAAGATTCTCCTTTGACGCTATCGTCTCTGACACAGACTGGAGGATGACGTTTCTGCCCGCCTTCAAGAAATGTGTAGAGGCCGGTACCTACAGCGTCATGTGCAGCTTCAACAAAGTGAACGGCGTCCCTGCGTGCGCCAACAAAAAGCTACTCACAGACATCCTGCGTACAGAATGGAACTTCAAGGGCTATGTCGTTAGCGACCAAGGTGCCATCGAAAATGTCATCTTGACACACAAATATTGCAACAACAGCGTGGATACTGTGGCGACCTGCATTAACGCAGGCATGAATCTGGAACTTTCAAACGACATTCCCAGGCCGGTTTATCTGTCTATGATAGATGCTATTCAACAGAGAAAACTGTCGGAGGATTTGGTGAGGGAAAGAATAAAACCACTGTTTTTCACACGCATGAGGCTAGGAGAGTTTGACCCTGTAAAAGATAACCCGTACGCCCAGCTGGGAATGGATCAGGTCGAATCCGCCGAACACCAACAGCTGGCTGTTACAGCCGCCATGAAGTCTTTTGTGCTGTTAAAAAACCAGGGGAGCATTTTACCCTTGCAAAAAGGAGAGTTCAGCAAAGTCGCAATCATAGGACCTATGGCAAATGACTTTGAACAACAGATTGGTGAGTACCAACCTTTTCAAGATCGATCGTTTTCCACAACTCCTTTGGACGCAGTGAGGTCTCTCTACCCCAACGCCAAATACGGACAAGTGTGCAACGACAGCACGCCGTGTACACAGTACAACAAGGCTGCTGTGCCTCCAATAGTCAAAGATACGGAACTGGTGTTTGTTGCTCTGGGAACTGGTCAAGCTGTAGAGCGCGAGGGACATGATAGACCAGATGTCGAGCTTGCTGGACACCAGAAGGAACTTCTTTTGGATGTTCTAGACAACAGCGGTGACGCCAAGATCATCTTGCTTCTCTTCTCTGGCAGTCCTCTCAACATTACGTTTGCCGACCAGTCAGACCGCGTGATAGCCATCATGGAATGTTTCTTTCCCGCACAGTCTACTGGGAAGGCCCTGTACAATGTTCTCACCAACACCGGGCCGTATTCTTCCCCGGCAGGCAGACTGCCCAATACCTGGCCCCTGTACAGTACACAGATTCCACCCATGGTCAACTATTCCATGGAGGGTAGGACGTACCGCTACTTCAGAGGCGATCCCTTGTACCCGTTCGGCTATGGCCTCTCTTACACCCAGTTCAATTTCTCTAATCTGATCTACAACACCACAATCAAGGCAGGAGATAATCTGGAAGTGCAGGTGGACATTACAAATGTGGGTAACGTTGATGGCGAAGAAGTTCTTCAATGTTACATTAGCTGGAATGACAAGTCCTTGCCTGTACCACAGCTGCAGTTGGCCTACTTTGACCGGATTCTCATAACCTCCATGCAAACTGTCTCCCGCCGTTTTTCAATATTCTCGGAGTCCATGGCGTTTTGGCAAGATGGGAAATGGGTAATTAAAGCTGGCGGGTTGAGTCTGTTCTGTGGTGGTCAACAGCCACATCAGAAAAAACAGGTGCCGTCCAACGTCCTCCGAGGAACGTTCACCATCACAAACTCTATCACTCTTGAAAAGTAACATTTTTCAATTTCACGTTCTTTTGTATAATTGTATACATGTGTGTGTGTGTGTGTGTGTGTGTGTGTGTGTGTGTGTGTGTGTGTGTGTGTGTGTGTGTGTGTGTGTGTGTGTTTGTGTCTGTGTGTGAATTTGTTAATTTGCTTTAGTTTTTATATTGGAGGCTCTGGTTATCATTAGATCTATTAAACGACAGAGATTAAAGAAGCACTTATGCTATTTATAATCATAGTTTTGCAGATTAGAACGTAACAAGGAGGAGGGTGATGCAACAACTTTAAAGGGGAGTCAACAAGTGAACATAGTTTGTAAACTGAGCCTTCTTTTGTAAGTGTAAAATGTTTTTACGTGTTCTGTTTTCATGACAGCACTAGCTCTCTATTAAAATTTTATTATACTATATTTATAGACTATATGATCAATAGGAAAAAATATAATAAATGCCCAACAATTTGTGTTCCTTCCGTCTGCTCCTAATTGGATGTGTTAACAGAGCTCACGTTTTTCCTATCAATCCTATACTTATTTATTCTCTTGAATAGCGTCCCTACCTGTGACTTTCATCTATTTTTCTTATACTTCTTTCTATATGTCTGTCTGTCTGTCTGTCTGTCTGTCTGTCTGTCTGTCTGTCTGTCTGTCTGTCTATCTGTCTGTCTGTCTGTCTGTCTGTCTGTCTGTCTGTGTGTGTCTGTCTGTCTGTCTATCTGTTTATATATATATATATATATCTCTTTCTGTGTGGTGTGTTTGCAATTGATTAATGCTTGTGGACGACCACTAAATAAAAGTTGTGAAAAATAAAGTGTGCTTAGCAATTGTCTCTGAATTTGGTAGAATATAATATAAAATATCCCTTTGATTAACTAATACAATCTATTAGATTTATTGAGTAAGACTTACAGTAAGATAGTGCCACTGATAGATAGGAGGCTATTGGTTTTTTAAATTATGAATTCTGTGTTTTCATCCTATGCCTTTGCCCAGGGCAAAATTACAGTTTCCTCGTCCTTGTGCTTCGGTTTTCTTAAACAGCCAAGACAAATGGAATAAAGTGAGCTATCTGTGGTGCCCTAATTTGCGCTATCTGGGTGACTCATTTCGTCACAGCTCATGTAGCATGGCTATACCTTTACAGGGATCATAGAGGTCATCAATTTGTTGGCGTTTGGGTAGGTGGTCACTAGGGTGTGTCCTTGAACAAGATGGGCTAACCCTATCTCAAAAGTAGGGCGCTGTACACTTGAGATGTTGACTGTCTGTATCATTATGAGACTGTGGGTTAAGTAATCACCATCCATGTATTATTGTATGTATTTATATATACGTAAACATGTGAACACTGTCGTAAACAAAATCTCTCCATGGGGATCAATACAAGTGGAATTGATCTTATTTATAAATGGCAATGCAAACTGAAATTTTTGGCTATTCTTACGTGTATTAAAATGTTGAACGATGCAGCCAATACAGCGGGTGACTATGATCTTTGGTTTTACACATGCGGAATCCATAGGTAAAGGTCTTGAAAATGGGGTGTTTTAGGTGGAAATATCATTATTTGAGTGCCTTGGCACAATGCAGTATAATTTCTATATGTTGCGTTCATTCCAACTTTTGCCCGTACACGAAAGTTTTTATCGAAGTATAAAGGACCCTTTCAACCCTGAAATAAAAACCATAGCAAAAATAATAAAAAAAAACATGTAACTTTACATCCAGTCCTACTTTGTGACACTGTAGTTACAAAACATGTGACTTTGGATTTAAGAAAAAAAAAAAGGGGGGGGGGGGGGGAAGCAGAGATAAAGACGTCACTTTAATACCGCTCAACGTTTAAACACTTTTTCTTTTGTTTCGTTAAATGTTTGGCTAATTGACATTCCTTCGAAGAGGCGTTAGTGATTGAAGACATACGGTTAAGTTATTCACCTCTGCAGGCAGAAAGACTTAGTATATTGCGTGGTGGGAAAACTTTATCTTTAAATCGAGTAGGCCTATCCCTCTATTTTCTTGCTGGGGTACTGCATCCCACTTAGTCTGGGTTCGCACTGACATGCAGGGTCAAACCATCCTGCCCCTCCTCCCATTAAAGCTGCTGTTCTTTTGGGCGGGAGGGGGGTATACCACTTCTATGAAAACAACAACATACCCCTCCATGTGCAGGTAAACACTTTGGTACCTGGCCTACTCAGGAATATACGGACAAACAAAAATCGTCGACCTTCATCGACATTTATTTGATAATGTTACGCTGATTCATCATTTCCGTTCCTCAGTAATCTTTGTATGCAGCGCGATAAGCATTAGTGCTGGAACTTTTTTAAAACCAAAGTGTCGACCCCAGTCCCAATTGTAAAAAGCACTTGTCCTTGCAGAGTGCCAGCTAATGTCAACAGGTTTATTCTACCACTTTAAGTTATCAGTTGCAGTGGCATACAGCAGACAAAAGTACAACAAATACAATAACTTCATCTAGCTTTTGGCCCCAAAACAGTTCTTGTTTGCGTCAACTATTTAAAGTCGTGCAGTTGCCCGCACATTATCACTATGTCACAGCATTTCATTTTGCACAGTTGTTGGTACGTATGCTATTATTCCACTAAACTTACATTTTGAAGAAACTTGAACCTAAAGCTATACAGATAAAAAGTTATATACTTATTTACTTATTTTTTTCAGAAAATAAAACATTCTTAGCTTTGAGACACGAGCGTGCAAAATCCCTAGATTATTTTTTAAAATCTACATGAGGACACGCATATTATATATCATATATTATTACAATCCTGTTACTATCTCTCACTTTTAGAAGGAAAATGCTGAAATGCTACTTCTTCCTCATATTCATCTATGGCGCACAGACCTGGACTTTGACAAGGAAAGAAGAAAACAAAATAAATGCGTATGAGATGTTGTACTACCATAGAATGCCTATAATAAGTTGAAAAAAAAGACAAACAATGAGGTGTGTCAGATTCTACACACAAGACAAACCATGCTAAAGGAAAAAAATATAGAAATATACAAAACTATGGCCACTTAAAAAGACACGAGACCACTGTGAACATTGTGAAAGAGGTGCTTGAAGGAAAGATGTGGGGCAGGAGAGCAAGAGGAAGGCAAATAATAACGTGGATGGACAACATAAGAACATGGACTGGCTTGGATATAGCAGAATCTGCAACAGCAGCTCGCGACCATGAGGGATAGAGGGCCATTACACGTCAACCACTGAGTCAGAGATGACACCCCCAGACAATATATATGTCAGCATTTGTATAGATTCAGAGTTCTTGGGGAAAAATCAGCTTTCATTGATGTACTGCAAAACATAGTAAAAGAAGAAGTAGAACATATTTTAGAACCAATAGCAAGGCTAGCACAAAAAGCAAGAAAAGATAAGAAAAAAAGACAACCTTGATTTGAGGAGGAAAGAGATACACAAACGAGAGCACAAAACAGATGAAGAAAAGATTGAAGAGGCTGAGTTGAACGAAATGGTGAAGGAAATTCGTAGAAAAAGAGACATAAGGTAGAGGAAGGAAAGGACTGAACAAAAAGTAAAAGAGCGGCAAGGTAACCTTAAGAAATACACAAACGTGGGTGGCAAAAGAAAATCCCAAGCACAGTTAAGTCATCAGATGGAGTAACCTCAGATGGAAAGAAGATACTAGGTGTATGTGCAGAATTTTATTTTTTTAAATGATGTTCCGAACTTCGGTGACTACGCCGACAACAGTACTGAAAACAAATTTTTAAAAGTGCCTCTTCCAGAAGAAGAAATCGAACTGGATTTGAAAAAAAAAAAGAAAAAAGTAAAAGTGCCTTGCAATGACGGAGTAACTCATGATAATGTACTAAAAGTGGAAGGAATAACTAGCTATAACGTTTACAACCAAAGCATTTTATACAATTTTACACACACGAATACTATCTGAATGTTGGCAAGAAGCACAAAAAATAATTTTGTTTTTAAAAAATGGAGACAGAAGAGACATAAAGAAGTACAGATCAATAACTTTACTGTCCAATAATTACAAACTGTTTACAAGAGTACTACAGATACGAAGAGATCAGACAAACTAGCTGGAGAAGCAAAAGTGGGAGGGAATTTGACACAGGACCCACCAACCGTCCTAACCGCTGTAAGGGAAAATTTGAGGAAGAATAGGGCGGATAGCGGTTCCCACACTCTAGGGAGACTGAAGGAGAAGGGGATCCAAAGAGGAGAGGGGAAACACAGCCATCTGTGAGGACCAGTCCGACGGATCTGCAACCAAATCATGATGGAAACTATAAGTAGACAGACTCTGGGATGGATCCTGAAGAGGGGAGGGGGAGAGCAGAGATGGACATGTTCCGACTGCAGTGACCCCAACACAGTGGACAAGTAAGGACAAGTAAGTAAGAGAAAGGGTGCTAGACTATAACCAGCACCAGAGAAAAACAACAATTTGGCAACAAAACATTTATAATAATTAAATCAAGTAATAGAAAAATGTCATGGATACAATCTACAGTTATGGCGTTGGTTTTATTGATCACGAAAAAGTATTTGACTCGTCGAACACTTTGTAATTTTTGAAGCTCTCATAAAATAAACATGAACAATTATTGATGAACCTTTATCGAGAGGCGTAAGCTCAAATCCGTCTTGATAACGACGTGTCAGAAAAGTTTCCCATCGAAAAGAGAGTGAGACACGAAGACCCCATTTCACCTGACCTATTCACAGCAGCAATCGCAGGAATATTCAAAACACGAACGTTCAGTAAGGGAATTTCGATAGACAGAGAACACCAGAAATTCGCAGATCATGATGTGACACTTTGCATTGAAAATGAACAAGAAATGCACATTAACTGCAACATCATGAACAACAATTTAAAGCCAAAAGTAGGCTTTAAAACCTTAAAAAAGACAAAGACCAGTTACATGACGAACTACTCCAGCGACACAGCGATCGCTAAATAAAACTAAAACACTGAAAAAAATGACAAAATATAAAATGTTTTCCCTCTCGGGAATCGAACTTCGCTCTGCTGCGTGCGACTGAGAAGCGCCTAGCCTCTATACGGATGTCGGTTGCGAAATGTCTAGTGAATGTGACTAATATAGACAGACCTACAGTGGCCAGAGAGTCCATTAAAAAAGGTTATCTAAAAATGGAACTTAAGAAACAACCCCTCCCCCCAACCAAACAGATGAACTTCCATGAAGATTAAGGTTACTAGTTTTTCTGTATCCTAACTACTCTGTGACATGCCTGTAACAACGACTCGAAATACAATTATTTTCATTCTTCAATTTTCATCATGATGTGTGTTGCCTAAAAATTGTCATTCTTTGAGAGTAGTTTAACGCTGAGATGGAGGATCTCGGAAAGGAAAAGTTGTTTCCAGTATTTTTTCCTGTTTTTGTGTGTTGAGGAATCCTTTACGTAGTCAATTAAGACTAGATACTTTCACATGAAAAGTAGTGAAATAGAAAAGTTTAACTTCTCAAAAATATATGATATGCATTGATTTTGTACTGGTATTGGAAAAGTTGTTCCAGTTTTACAAGTGAACGCACCGTAAACACGTCTGAGAGAAAGTGACGGAGAGCAACCTGTTCAGCTTCGTGGCCAACATCTGTTGATCTATTTTTAATTGTGTAACAGTTGGGACTGGCCGGTACGTTGAGTGGCTAAATCTATAATATTTTTACCTGTATAATTGTAGATGTTCTATTACTTGAAGATTCACCAAAAATATTTACGTTGTGAGAGAATGTAGTATGGTCTTGAGAAAATATTTCGTGCATTGCTTCTGTATTGTAAATTCTTTGCGCTCAATCAAAGTTTGAAACGGGTCGCTGTATATTTTTATTGTGCTCAAACAAATACCGTCTTTGTATCTTTCTTCTTTGAAACAGATTCCTTAATAAAAACGACCATGATATTGGGGAAACTACGGCATGGTATAACCGTCCTTGTACTAGCCATTGTTGCGTCAAACCATGGAGTCACGAGCTCAAGAGTTAGTCACTCTAGTACAGGACACCCCACGAACAATGCACAGCACCAGGCACAAATCAATGACTTCCCGTTCCGGAACACCAGCTTGCCGTGGGATAAGCGCGTGGATGATCTCGTGTCCAGACTGACCCTTGAAGAGATTCAGGTACAGATGTCCAGGGGTGGAGCTGGGGATCTTGGAGGTCCAGCCCCGGCTATTCCGAGATTGGGCATTGGGCCATATCAGTGGGACACAGAATGTTTGCGGGGTGATGGGGCGGCAATAGAGAATGCAACGGGCTTTCCTCAAGCTATTGGTTTGGCGGCCACTTTCAGCCGTGAAATTTTGTACAATGTTGCCCGAGCGACAGGTCAAGAAGTGCGAGCCAAATATAACGATTTTGCCAAAAGGGGTATCTTTGCCACTCACACTGGTATGAGTTGCTTCAGCCCGGTCATCAATATCTTGAGAGACCCAAGATGGGGCAGGAATCAGGAGACATACGGCGAGGACCCTTACCTGACCGGTGTTCTGGCAGAGAATTTTGTCAAGGGTATCCAAGGCAACAACTCGAGGTTCATAATGACCAGTGCTGGATGCAAGCATTTTGCCGTTCATGGAGGGCCCGAAAACATACCAGTGTCAAGATTCTCCTTTGACGCTATCGTCTCTGACACCGACTGGAGGATGACGTTTCTGCCCGCCTTCAAGAAATGTGTAGAGGCCGGTACCTACAGCGTCATGTGCAGCTACAACAGACTAAACGGTGTCCCAACATGCGCTAACAAAAAACTGCTTACAGACATCCTGCGCACAGAATGGAACTTCAAGGGCTATGTCGTCAGTGACCAAGCTGCGATAGAAAATATCATGTGGGCTCATAAATATCGTCACAATAGAGTGGATACTGTGGCGGCCTGTGTTAACGCAGGTACAAATCTAGAACTTTCAAACAATCTCGCAAACCCAGTTTATATGTCTATGATAGATGCTATTAATCAGGGGAAATTGACGGAGAATTTGGTGAGGGAAAGAGTCAAACCACTGTTTTACACTCGCATGAGGCTCGGGGAGTTTGACCCGGTAAAAGATAACCCTTACGCCAAGCTGAGCATGGATCAGATCGAATCTACCGAGCATCAACAGGTGGCTGTCACAGCCGCGATGAAGTCTTTCGTACTGTTAAAAAATAAAGGTGGTATTTTACCCTTGAAGAAAGGAGAGTACAGCAAAGTCGCAGTGTTAGGACCAATGAGTAACGACTTAACACAGGTGAACGGTGACTACCCCCCTCATCAAGACAAGTCTTTCTCCACATCTGCGTTTGGTGCAATTAAGGATATTTACCCCAACCCCAAACACGGAAAAGTGTGCAACGACAGCACTGTTTGTACAAAGTATAACAAAGCTGCCGTGCCTGCAATAGTGAAAGATACGGAATTGGTGTTTGTAGCTCTGGGCACTGGTCAAGCTGTTGAAATGGAGGGAAAAGATCGTCCTGATATGGAGCTTCCCGGACACCAGAAGGAAATTCTTCTGGATGTTCTTGCCAACAGCGGGAACGCCAAGATCATCTTGCTTCTCTTCTCTGCCAGCCCTCTCAACATTACGTTTGCCGACCAGTCAGACCGCGTGGTAGCCATCATGGAATGTTTCTTTCCTGCACAGTCTACTGGGAAGGCCCTGTACAATGTTCT
>NW_004799075.1:6489-10165 GCF_000002075.1 Aplysia californica | reverse complement strand
ATACATACATACATACATACATACATACATACATACATACATACATACATACATACATACATACATACATACATACATACATACATACATATAGTATTCTACTAATATTTCTTATTTCTAAATACATGAAGCTGATCAGGTGGTTTACCTCAGCCGACATTGACAAACTGGAAGCAAAACAGATGCCAGGATTCTTAGTGTTTCTAGAAAATGCAATTTCCACATCACACATTGTCATGTGATCGTGGTCAACCTCATTAACAGACTTTGCACTCCCTGCCAGAATGACTTCTGTTTTATTTATCATTATTCAACATCAATTCGTTTTTGTTCATCCCGTTTTTCACTAAGGCAATACAATTTTCAGCACGATGGACAAGCTCATCTAAGATGGTAAACATTGTTGAACTGTAAATGTGAGTATCATCAGCATACAAATGATACTTTAAGGGGGGGGGGGGTACACCCCCAAAGTCCTGATTCGGCTCAAAATTATGGAATTTGAGTTGTAGGCATTTTTAGCGTCCTCAGCCTCTCCTACAACTATTTCATCGCATAAGGAAAAAAAACCAAAACCCCCCCCTGTATTTTTTCTCATATCGGGCACGTTCGTCACCACCATTTCCTCATAAAGTCAATATTTTATTTTTCTTTATCGGCCGTTTTCTCAAAACGCGACTTTTCTCTTTACTATTTTTAAATAACTCCACCATTTTTCATCCAATCTTCATGAAACTTTCATAGAATGAAGAAAAGATGTAACACTAAAAACGTATCTCTTGAATTTTTGATATATGGAATAGATTTTTGTTGGTGGTGTCTGGAGTGTGGATTGTCACGGATTTTTTTTGCAAACTTGAATGCTAGCTCAGGAAAAGGAAAAAAAAATAACAGACAAATTTTTAGATCAAATGTTTGTTAAAACCTATGCAAAAAAACAAGGCATTTCCATGAGCCATAAGTGCGGTATTCATTACGTAAGACATGTCAACAAAATGCAATATGGCCATGGAAACGAAACTTTTTTCTCAAATTTGATTGCAGATTTTAAGACTCCTTACTATGCTTTTAATATGTGTGAAATTTGGTAACATTTTGGTCGAGTAATAAGCGAGATATCCTTCAGGTGTACCCCTCCCCTCCCTAAGTCATACTTAACTATTTTCTTGACAAGTGGTTGAGTATGAATGGTGAACAAAACTGGACCGACGACTGAGCCCTGGGGGACTCCATACATGAGAGCATGATTTGAAGAACAGATTGGCATCGATTTGGCAGGTAAGAACAAAACCAGCTGTGGGCAGTCCCGGATATTCCAAAAGACACTTCCAATGGTTAATAGTATCAAAAGCTGCTGATAGATCTAAAAGACTTAGCAAAACAACTTTTCCCGAATCACAGTAAGCATGTCGTTCATGTCGTTCATGCTTGTTATGTGCTGTGGTTAGGTCGATAGGCAGACGGAAATCAGCCGGCCATGATGTCAATTCACCCTTTAAGTTTTCCAACCGCCAAACGAATTTCTAGCAAGCTGATGTTGGGTTTTTTGTTGTTGTTTCAGAACATGAATGAGTATAGAAAATTGCAAGGTGTTATACATGCTCAGGACATGGCTGATTTGCAGTATTAGATAAAATAAGCCAAAGTATAGATGTATTACAAGTGATTCTTATCCCAGTAGGTAGCCGAGGTGTATACCGTTACGTTCATCGTGGTGTCTGTATTGCTTACAATAGTTGAATGGGTGATATCTTCCAGAGTCAAACAGTTGTTAGATTTTAAAATGTTATAAACTCTTGGAGGTATCGGCCGTTGAGATCTGAAGTACAATGTGCACGAGTGGTAAGGTCGGAAAGGAATCAAAAGAATACTATCTGTTCTTAATTTTGCCCACGATTAAAAACAGGGTACTGAAAATGTTTTACGCCCACATCGACATAGTTTAAATCATTTTTGAGGCGGGCTTCTTCGACCTTGCCTATCAGGGCCAACGCAGGCTAAAAGCGAACAACCATAAAAAAAGAAAGACGAAAATACTCCATGAAAATTCTTCAACTTACGTCTCCTGCGCGCTGTGGCAAGGCCTCATGACAGACGTCAGTCAGCGATTTTCAAACATAAGGAACAGAGCGTAATGAATTGTTCGGGCTAGGTCTAAACTTTTAATCATCATCAATACCAGTTCCTTGTGAGTATCTCTATGGGCATGTGCACATGTACGTTTCTGTGCAGCTTACATGTTTGTATAGGCACATTTTCCCCTGTGAATAATATGCAACTTCTACATTGAGAACAGTTTCTAGAGTTTTCGGCTTTATATATATCTACCTTTTTGATATATTTAGACTCACAGAGCCATAAAAGATTATCTTTGCCTAGTAAACACAAACATTGCCATCAACTTGAAACGAATAGGCTTACTTACAGTCGTTTGCGTTTGATTCTAGAACAATGCTCAATAATACACTTCTCACTACCTGCAGTTTATATCTTTTTCTTCTTGAAAACTTGTCTGAAACGGCGAAGTTCAAAATTGGGAATATTCATTGCATTGGTTTGTTTCTCTATTTATACACATCCTTATCATGACAATGCATTACCAAAGTACGGATGAGTAAACCAACAGCCGAGCTTACTGATAAGCGCTTATAAAGTCGGTCTTATCGGTCGGCTTGTCGCTTGCACAATATTTTTGTAAGGTTATCCCCCTCGCACACACACACATCTCTATCTCTCTCTCTCTCTCTCTCTCTCTCTCTCTCTCTCTCTCTTATAAGCTTAAAAACAAATAATGTTAATTCGGCAGGACAACTGTAAAAGACAAAATTTGTTGACAAACAAATCTAAATCAACAGTTTGTATCAAGAGTGTGAACAGACGCCACTGAAACTTTAAAAAATGAAGAATGATTCCATCCTATGGCAACTAAAGATTTTAGTCAAGCATTTTAAAATGAAACATTGTTAACTATGGAGCAAAATTCTACAGAACTTTTGTTAGAAAGGAAAAAGTTAAACTACAAAGGTAAGATAATCTGACGTTAAAACACACAGTCACAGTAAACTTAATTTTCTTGTGTAGATGGTGTTCTGAGCTTATGCCACCTGTGTGAAATGTAAGCGTATTAGAAGCATATAACTGAACGAAAGGATGTTATTAACAATCAAGCCATTTCAGGAATACCTGTGAAATTATGGAACGTGGAATCTGACTGCCAAGCATAACCTGTTGATTACTGCTGTGTCCGTCCTGATGTTGTTGAAGAAAGTTTGGCAACTTTTCCTCATAGGCGTTGATTGTTATCTTCAGTTAAATTGTCAGCAAATTTCTTCAGGGAAATCTTTGCAACACGGCTTAAAGCTCCTTTTGGCAGCACCAGATCCAGGTTGTTACGTTCTTGGCTATGCCTATAGCTAGACGAATACTTATAAAACGTGCTCACAAACAAACACAAGACCTATGTGAAAATGAGTAATAACGGAAGTTGTTCTATATTTTCAAGAAGGTCACGTGTTACGCCTTGAGGCGTTATACCATAGTTAGTCCAGGGCTGCCTACCTCAAAGTTCCCATTTCAGGTATATTCAGGGCAAGTAATGGAGGATGCTCTGTGGGCGGCACCGCACGCCTGATAGGAGCCCTCTCTCGCGGCGGAACCGTGGGCTACCTGCGCTGCG
>NW_004799075.1:0-3747 GCF_000002075.1 Aplysia californica | reverse complement strand
ATAGATGGAAGTTTGACCCGTGTCAAAGGTTGGGGGGTGGCTGACGATTCTGGAGGTGGCTGCGGGTTGACGAAAGGGAAAAGCGCGTAGACGGCACCGCACGCCTGATAGGAGCCCTCTCTCGCGGCGGAACTGTGGTCTACCTGCGCTGCGCGAATCCCCCACTCACGCACTGAAATCTAGATAAGAAAGAAGGTTTTATTCCGAGGTCCTTGAGATTAGGCAAGTCAATTAGTAAAAATGCCTTGCATCTGTGTTGTATTTAAGTGTAAGAACCGATACGATGCTGCAGTGGACCGAAGTTTTCACAGTTAAGTTGTTTTCCTTTTACAAAATTTGAATGAAAGTGTTTTTATGCCCCCAGCAACACAATTTAGATAATTAACATTCATAAGAGGCTGGCTCCAGCGCTACCTGCCAAGACCAACCCCAGGCTGAAAGGGATACAACACCCCAGCAGAAAGACCGAGATACTCAATTTTTTAAAAGTATTCTTATTCTTATATATATATATATATATATATATATATATATATAATTATAAATATTATGTGTGTGTATGTATATATATATTATACATTTATATTGCTATCCATTGTGTGTGCAAATTAGATGCTACTGTTGTCTAAATGTAGATATGTGGAGGCTGCATTAGAATATGAAATCAATACTCAACAACAATAATGATGAATATTTTCTATGTTAAAGAAACACCAAACCATATCAGATGAGGGGAGAGGGTTGGGTGGGGTGGATAAGAGTTTGAGTCTTGTTAGATAGAACTATACTCGGTTTAATTCTATTGTTGTAGTCTTCACCTAATATCCCACAATCAATAATTCCGGTTCACTTAAGATTCTGCTGTTAAAAAATAAACCAAATAAAGCAACATCAAATTTTAATACACAAGAGTCATCACTGAGATAAATTATCCCCCCCCCCCCGGAGTGTAATAAGGGACTAAAAACGCTGCTCTCCATATCATACTTTACAGAACAAAAAAAAAAAGAAAACCTTCAAAGGTCATCCACGCTCATGCATGCGATCACACCTCCAAAGGTGCTGTTATCTCTTTTTTTTATATTTGAAATCATTGTGCGCTCTACTTTGTGAAAACCAGGAAACAAAATTATTGTAATCAATAATATTATTATTTATAGACCAAGACGTACTGTTAGCAATCAGATAAAGCTGGCATCGACCCTCTGTTGTGTTTGCTATTCCTTATACGGGGTGCCCACAACGGACGGGATCGGCCGATCGAGGGCGATCGCCCGACTCGATCGCCTGAAACTGAAAACAAACACGTTTGTTTTTGAGGCGATCGAGTCGGGCGATCGGTCTGATCGGCCGATCCCATCCGTAGTGGGCACCCCATATTACACATAAAGTTAGTTATGGCACACGCCTAGAATCATGCAATCATAATATCTTAAATTCAGTTTTAAAGTATATTTTATCCATTTCTAATAATTAAATATTTTGGCATCTTGAAAGATTATCTTTATAATTTGGTATGTTTGATAATTTTATGTTACTTGGACAAGTTCTCTTCTTATTTTACACATCTTTCTGATTTTTAAACTAGATTATAACATAAAACTCTTAAAGAATTGAATAGTCCGTATCACACACAGAATCTTTTTTTTTTCTCCCTGTCATTATCCGTCAGCCCGTCAGTTGATCACGATCTCTCTCTCTCTCCCCCTCTCTCTCTCTCTCTCTCTCTCTCTCTCTCTCTCTCTCTCTCTCTCTCTCTCTCTCTCCCTCTCTCTCTCTCTCTCTCTCTCTCTCTCTCTCTCTCAATCTCTCTCTCTCTCTTCTGTCTGTCTGTCTGTCTGTCTGTCTGTCTGTCTGTCTGTCTGTCTGTCTGTCTGTCTGTCTGTCTGTCTGTCTGTCTCACTCTCTCTTTCTCTCTCTCTCTCTCTCTCTCTCTCTCTCTCTCTCTCTCTCTTTTATTTAATTTTTCCCATTCTCCTTCGTCCCTTCCCAAGGCCCGCCCCTGCTCTTTCATCCCTGCTCCATCCCCTCTTCCTTGCGTGCATTCCCCCACCCCGCCCACCCCCACAACGTGGCCCAGCCCGATAAGATTCTATAAAAAGAACCGCCACAGTCTAGACGGTCATATAATCGCCTAGGCCACAGTTCGAGATTTAGCCCACACTCGGCGGCCATATTTGATCCCCAACGCGGCGTACTGCTCGTGGCGCCGCGAAGAGAGAGAGGAGGCTCCATTAGTTCTAAACTCCTTGTCCCAGCCCCATCCCCTCTTCCTTGCGTGCATTCCCCCACCCCGCCCGCCCCCACAACGTGGCCCAGCCCGATAAGATTCTATAAAAAGAAACGCCACAGTTCGTGATTTAGCCCACACTCGGTCGCCATATTTGATCCCCACCGAGGCGTACTTCTCGCGGCGCCGCGAAGAGAGAGAGGAGGCTCCATTAGTTCTAAACTCCTTGTCCCAGCCCCATCCCCTCTTCCTTGCGTGCATTCCCCCACCCCGCCCGCCCCCACAACGTGGCCCAGCCCGATAAGATTCTATAAAAAGAAACGCCACAGTTCGTGATTTAGCCCACACTCGGTCGCCATATTTGATCCCCACCGAGGCGTACTTCTCGCGGCGCCGCGAAGAGAGAGAGGAGGCTCCATTAGTTCTAAACTCCTTGATTCAGGGTCAGTTTCAGGTATTTTGCCCCCAAATCAGGTAGTACAAAGACAAATAAGGGGAAAAAAAGATCGTTGCCCCATCGAACGCGCTTTCTTTTAGTGATATTGGGTAATTGTGTTTTGAAAACTGGTTTGTGCGTGAGTGTGTGTGTGTGTGTGTGTGTGTGTGTGTGTGTGTGTGTGTGTGTGTGTGTGTGTGTGTGTGTGTGTGTGTGTGTGTGTGTGTGCACGCACATGCTCTCACATGTGTTTATATATGTGGGGAGGGGAAGGGGGTGTTTGGATGTGCACAAGTTAAGATAAAGTGTGTATGAAATGAGGCGAGGTTAAAAAAAAAAGTAGTTATGGACTATAGTTTAAGGCACATATAATTCAGTATTGAATCTGGAATTGATTGCAGGGTGACTGCCAAACTGACTTCAAAACCCCTAGCCCATACCAATAGAAACTATATTAAAACATATTTTCCGACCCTAGCATAGGACACCGATAAGACCTTTGTGACTTAGGTATGGCATACAATTTTAACTAGATCTAGATCTAGTATTGCCCTAAAAATACAAAATGAATCCTGATCTGGGCCTGAGGAGAGGCAAGACCCAGCTAGCACAGATCCGGGTCACCAGTTGGTTACCAAACCGGACCGCCCATATCTCCCGGTATTTCAACATAATTTGTACCTTGATACCACAACGCGCCCAATGGGAAGTCCCACATGTTCTGGACCGCGTAGCGCTGGCTTATCGCTGACTGGGCTTACCACACGGCGCGGAGGAAACGCCCTCCGTGATACCCGTGTGCACAGGGCCATGACTGATATATAGGACTCTACCTAGGCGATCATAAATCGATTATATGACGGTCTAGGACTCTACTTGGACTCTACCAGTCCCCCCATCGCCCACTTACGCATCATGTGATAATTGGCCCGCAGGTAGACATTTTATTACCCCCTCTCCTTCTTCCAGATACAGGTTCAATTTGTTTTCGTGTAGTTCGGCACCGTACGAGCCCCATCACTACAGTACCGTTTCGCTTTAACTTAATTATAGTCATTGTCAAATACGGAAACCCTTCCTC
>NW_004799074.1:34274-35774 GCF_000002075.1 Aplysia californica | reverse complement strand
CACACACACACACACACATACACCCCCCACACCCCCAGACATATCCCCAACGCGAGTGACCCAGCCAGTCTGACAGGGCAAGACGAGAAGTTTATTTTCACTCTCATATCAATTTTCCCCACCAGGAAGATCTGGTGGAGAAGCCAGGGCCGGCTCGTAATTCGGTTCATCAAAAAAATAGAATCTCCAGCGGAATTCAACTGAAACCTTCCAAACACTCGCAGGAACTTGGCAAAGAAAACGCAATTTGCAGCCTCCTAGTGGTTGCTTTTAACCCTTGCTTTCTACTACAGCCTGTTGCAAAAGAGGAAGACTTCGAGTTTGCTCGTGAATTCTTTCCTGTTTTGTGTTTTATTCCGTCACTCTTTCCTTCCTGTTTGTTTGGTTGTTTTGTTTTGTATTGGTTTTTTGTTGTTGTTTTGTTGTTGTTGTTGTTGTTGTTTTTTGTTTGTTTGTTTTTTGTTTTGTTTTTTGTTTGTTTTTTGTTTGTTGTTTTTGTTGTTGTTGTTGTTTTTTTTGTTTGTTTTTTTGGGGGGGGGGTTCTTTTGTTTTATAACGCCCTTCTTTTCTTTCTTGTATTGCTTTATTTATGTCTTAATTCTTTCTTGTATTGCTTTATTTATGTCTTAATTCTTTCTTGCTTTTTTTTTCTTCCTTTGGCCGTCTTTCCTTTCTGATTGTGTGGGTTATACTGCCCTTCTTTCTTTTAACGCTTTTGCTTTATACAGTCCTTAATTCTTTCCTGCTTTTATTTTAGTTTGTCCCTTCTTTTCTGGTTTTTATTTTATATTGCGTTTTTTTCTTAATTTGGTTTTATATCGTACTTCTTTCCTTTCTAGCTCTGTTTTATTAAGTCCTTCTTTTTTCCTTGTTTTGTTTTATATCGTCCTTCTTTCCATCCTGTTTTTATTTTGTTTTGTTTAATATTGTCCTTCGTTTCCTCCTGCTATTGTTTTATTAACCCTATCCATAGGCTTTTGGGTTATATTGTACCCCCAGGGTTGTATTCTTCACATGTTAGAACACTTTTAGTACGAAGATCTCTTTGAAACTTTCAGTATTTCTCAAAAAAATCATTTTGACAGACAGCTATGCAAAGCGTACGAATCGGATTAATAAGTAAATTTCCTCTTTTCAAAGTGGTGGCACAGAGTTCTCCACGTCTTATGGATACGATAGTAAAACACGTCGTATGGATAGGGTTAAGTTCTTAATTCTTTCCTGCTTCCCTTTTATTCTGCCCTTCTTTCCTTTCATAGTTTTGTTTTATATTATCCTTCTTTCTAGTTTTGTTTGACTAAGTCTCTCTTTTATGGTTTTTGTTTTATAATGTCCCTACTTCCTAATGGCTATTGTTTTGTTTGACACTCTCATGTGAGGGATTACAGTACTGGGCACAACAGGTAAGTCCTACTTCTGTTTTCTGTCCCTCTATTGGTTCTGTCTGTCTGTCTGTCTGTCGGTCTGTCTGTCTGTCTGTCTGTCTGTCTGTCTGTCTCT
>NW_004799074.1:32355-33446 GCF_000002075.1 Aplysia californica | reverse complement strand
TGAAGGAGGAGGTGGGGGATTTGAGTTAGGCTTCGATTTTGGATCCCTTTCTAGCCAGATTTGGATTATTTTTACCCTGGATGGACGCGAAATAACTATCTGTCCCATTAGCACCGGGAGTGATACGCGATACAGTTCAGGAGCGACGTATTATCGTTACCACATTCTATCTCCTCTAGAATAAATCTGAGAACAACTAAAGATAGCTCTTACTGTCTTAGTTTTTGGTTCGAGATAAAATTTCGATAAGATTTTGACATTTTGAAAAAAATTTGTGTAAAACTGCTTGTTTTTTTTTTAATTAGAAGGGCAATGACATTCCAGCACCTAGAAACGGGCAGAAAATATTCGGAGACGTCTCCGGCGAGCACCCTGGAACTTTTCGAAGACGCGGTACTCCTGCACACAGATGCACTGCTTTGAGGGGTCAAACTGCGTATTGTTTGCTGCAGATCACACATATAGCCACTAAAACTGTGGCAAATCAATTATTTTCAAGAAAATTTCAAACCTCTCTGCAATATATCAAATTATAGGTTAAAACAAGGGGGGTGGGGACATGTCGTCCTGTAACCCCCCTGATTTTTTTATTTGGTCTAGAGGTACAAAGAGTTTTGGTTGGTTTATATCTGTCTGAGATGTCTCCGGATAGATACTGCGAAGAAACGCAGTTCAAGAAACGCGGGATAAGTACATTGCAAGACTCGCGTGGTTATAGTAATTTTCTAGTAAGAGGGTTGTTCTGGAATAAATAGAAAAAATAGTCATATTATTTGAATAGCTTTTTGATACTTGTCAATCCTGTAAAAATGGTTTTAGCAGTTAAAGGAATTCTCAAGTTGAGTTCACCATATAAACGAACAAAATGATCACAACTATTAAAACTTCACTACAACATTACAAGCTTGACAACCACAAGATTATATGCATGATTGGTCAAAAATAGAGATTAGAGCTAGGATTCGTATTATCCACTAAAATCATGCAAAACTTGATAGTATTTATTCTCATCATCATCATCCAGTGCCAGATCTGCGACAGACATCGGCGATCATGATTTTCCATTCATTCCTTCGCTCGGATGCTCTCAG
>NW_004799074.1:28105-29225 GCF_000002075.1 Aplysia californica | reverse complement strand
ATATATATTATAAACATCTCGCCGTCACAGAAGTAGCTGATAACGAGGAGCGACTGCTAGCCCTCAGAAGCTTTCTCTCTCCATCAAAAATCGTGTGCTGATGAGGAAACTTCGGATGCTATCTAAAGCTATCTACCAGCGGGGGCCGATATAATGAAGCAGATTTAGCGAAACGTCAGTCATAGGGAGAGTGGGGAGAGAGAGAGAGAGAGGAGTCCTTCTCTGCTGATGAGATCCTGTCTGATGATAGTAACACCGACGCTGTGATAATTTGTTTAAAGATGAATGCTTTTTAGGTTAGGATCGTCGTTGTGAACAAATGGGAGGTTGGGTTTGGTTTGGGTTTTGGTCTCACAAGGTCAGAAACCACGCACTATTTTCTTTGGTTTTATGGGGGTGGGGGCGGTTTTGTGGGGGTTTTAGTTTTAGTAAGAGTTTTACGGCACTTGCAACACAATAAGGTCTTATACGTGCGAAGATTAGAGGTGTTACAAGAGAGTAACACACACACAAAAGAAGAAGGGATGAGAGATAAAGACGATAGATTATTTTATAGGAAAGAAGGAGCAAACCACACCAGAGCACCCACCAACCACCAATGGGATTTTTTGGAAAGGGAGGTTTGTGTTTGTTTTGTTTGTTGTTTTGGGTTGTTTTTTTGGGGGGGGGTTGTTTGTGTTCTTTTTTTCGCATTAAAAAAATATGTTCCGATTTGTTTTTCAACTGTAGGTGAGTAAAATGTAACGCCACCATCAACAAAATGTAGATCATTTAGAAGGCGTGTTTTAACCTTGTCTGTCAAGGCCAACCCGGACAGATTGACACTGACAGGGAAACACGGAGATATCCGATAAAAAAAAGTTATCCCCACTTTGATTTCGAACTTGGGGATGTACTGCGTGCGATAGTGCAGAAATGTGTTTTTCAAATGGACATAACAGGTGTTGAGCCAAAAAACAAAATTCGATTTTTAAAGAAATTATCATACCGACGAAAAAATGCCTGTTTTTTTAAATCGATTTTATTATTCCGACGAGAGTTTTTTAAATCGATTTTATTATTCCGACGAGCGCGTGATTTCACCACCATGCCTCACATGAACTGTTTTCGTACTAAGCTG
>NW_004799074.1:25450-27148 GCF_000002075.1 Aplysia californica | reverse complement strand
CACCCCTACCCCATCCCCACACACAACACCCCACACAACGCCCATCCCCTCCACATAATCCCCATCACCACCCCTACCCCATCCCCACACACAACACCCCACACAACCCCCATCCCCTCCACATAATCCCCATCACCACTCCTACCCCCTCCTAACACCACCCCCATCTCCGCCCAAAAAGCAACCCCAGTCAGTTACTCAATAGCTAAACCCACTAGCTACCAGTTACCTTATCATATTAGCATCAAAGTGGACAAAACATTGAAAGCATGAATTAGTAGTGACACGAAAATATGTTAATGCCTATTTCGGTAAGCGTCCTTGTTTAGCGGAATTTTAAAAAGAATAAAAGTCTGTTTGGAATCAGATCCCATAAGGGGAACTACTTGGCTACTACAGACCAGAGAGTTTAATGCTGCAGACTTTTGGAAAACTAATGCTCTCGTCGTTTTTGTGTGGGAAAACCCAAAGAGGTTATAAATAGAAAGTCCTTGGGGAAGCCCCTACAAGGTAGGAGGATGGGGGTGGAGTGTGATTCTTCCTGGAAAGTCGGACTTGTCCAATTATTGGTTGTTTTGTTTTCTTTTGATCTGTTTCGTTTTTGGCTCAATACTCTTTATGACCATGTGAAAACACGTTTCTGTATAGATTCTATTGCCCCCCCCCCCCTTCTATTATCAAAGGCATAAAAAATGTAAATTTGCAGTTTCCGAGGGCCCTCAAGCATTGGAATCGGGCACTGGTCCTTTTTTGGGCATACGAAGTTATTGGTATCATCTTAAACTGTGTTCATTTGTCATGTTTTGGGTGAAACAAATGCTCATCTATCTTGAATAGAAGTCGAGATATCAAAATGTGCTTATAGAGGAGGTGGAGGTCTCCTAATGTCAGAGGTAAAATTAGCCAGAAAATGACCCCAAAGTTTGGTGTCTTCCAAACTTTGAGTGTCCAAGGAAACTGCAAATTTACCCTTTTTTTGTGCCTTTGATCAAAGTGTTTTTATTAAAATCCTCACAGGAAGTGTTTTAAAATGGACATAAAGATGTTGAGCCAAAAAAATCGCACAAAAAATTAGCCCATTGGCCAGAAAAATGTATATTCCTTTTATTTCATTATTTTCACGAGCCCCTGATTTCACCACGATGCCTTACAGTTTGTTTTGCCCTGTGCACACAAAACAAATGGCTGGATGGTCCTAAGGAAGTCATTTTCCACTATACCAACAGAGTGAATGACCTTGATGCGCTTTCAATTCCTGGCAAAATGGACGAAGAGAGGCTTATCATGGAGCTTCCAAAGGAGATCGGTGATATACGATAAAGAGGACAAAAACTATCACAACCGGGATATCATTTCTGGGTATCATCCTTCACTGGCAGAATCAAATAAATGATGGGATTCCGCATGCACACTACTATTACGGTGAATTGGGTGAACACCATACATGTATTTTCGAGACTTCCGTTTCAATAATCGGTTTTGTGAAATCCACCACAGCAATATAATTCGTTTCTACCTCCTGGAAAGCGCCAGGTGTTTTTTCCCCTCCAAGTGAGGCATCAATCTCCCAGACAGTGACTGCCGGCTCTACCGTAAACACACGCATAGCCGGAAGTGCCCACTGCTGCCGGGGCTGGGGGGCGCAGTATCTCTCCGGAGACGTCTCCGACGGAGATAAACCAATCATAATGCTTTGTG
>NW_004799074.1:22309-23805 GCF_000002075.1 Aplysia californica | reverse complement strand
TTAATATATTGATACATTGATATATTGATACATTGATACATTGATACATTGACATATGGATATTGTTGGCACGTGTATACAGGATAGTGGGTGGGCAGTGTTTAACCCTATCTGTATGTCGTGTTTTTACTGTCGTATCCATACGACATGGGGAATTCTGTTCCACCACTTTCCAAAGAGGAAATTTACTCGTTAATCCGATCCGTACGCTTTGCATAGCAGTCTGTCAAAATGATTTTTTGAGAAATACTGAAAGTTTCAAAGGGATCTTCGTACGAAAGTATTTTAAAATGTGAAGAATACAACCCCAGGGGTACAAAATGACCTTAGGGCGTACGGATAGGGTTAATGATACATTCATACATTGATATATTCATATTGTTAGCACATTGCCTCCTGTGTGATGACGTGACTGTTTCAGTTTGGAGTTCAAAATTGTGTTCCTGAAAACTGTGACAAATGAACGAGCGGTCTTTCAACATTCTTCACATGTCGTAGCACGCACCGACCTGCCAGTGGTAGAGAAGAAAGTCTGCAAGGCTCCTAAATAAATACTGAAACACTGGGGGGTTCGACACCTACCTCTGAGTTATTGTATATTTTGGCTGTAATTGTCTTTGGGGGTTTTTTCCTTTTTTTATTTTTGTTCCTGTTTTGTTTGTTTTTTTGCTGTTGTTTTATTTAGTAGAGGTTTTCCGGCGCTCGCAACTGCATAATAAGGCCATAAGAGCGCCTAGGAGTGGATGTCAACAGAGGAGTCTTTACAGGGAATCAGAATTACTCTGCTCACCTCACAAGCTTCAACAGCACAAAGTCTGCTTCAACTATCAAGGCACCCCGGAAATAGCAGGTCACAAGAGTGTGACAAACATACAAAAGAATAAGAGGAAAATGACGTTATTAAGGATTAGGAAAGAAAAAGCAGCAGTTTCCTGTTGCAGTTCAGGCACAGTTATGAGCATGACATCGATGAATCAGCCCATTTACAATTCTAAATTCTACTGTTCATTTTCTTTAAAAGACAAGGAGAATTTTCTCTATAACCAAACAAATATACACACCGATGAAACCAAACGTCTCCTATAGGTAGGGCAATGCCCACTTTTGGTGTAAGTCAAGATTCCTGGAAACCCCCGAAATCTGGGTTAGCCCGCTTGTCCGTAAAAGCGACCAAATAGGTTTTTCCTCTATGTCTTGTCGTTGTTGATAGAAAAATGCACGCTGTTTTAGCCACATTTTCTCACAAAAATCAGTAGTTGATGTCCACCCTAAGGTCTATAGGCATTCGGCATAACCTCCCTGTCTCTTTTCTTTCTCTCTCCTTTCTGTCTCTCTCTGTCTCTCTCTCTCTCTCTCTCTCTCTCTCTCTGTCTCTTTGTCTCTCTCTGTCTCTGTCTCTGTCTCTCTCTCTCTTTGTGTCTCTCTCTCTCTCCTTCTCTCTCCCCTTCTCTCTCTCTCTCTCTGTCTCTCTCCTTCTCTCTCTCCTTCTCCCCCCT
>NW_004799074.1:18013-20361 GCF_000002075.1 Aplysia californica | reverse complement strand
TGTGTGTGTGTATGTGTGTGTGTGTGTGTGTGTGTGTGTGTGTGTGTGTGTGTATTTGTTTTTTGGGGGGATACATTTTTTAAATATTTGTTTCTTTTCTTTTTTCTGCCTTCAGGCTGTTAGGAAAAAGGTTCCGGCAGATCTCGCCAGTCTGTTTTTCACATCAAAATTGAGCTGTTTTTTAATGTTGCACAAATGGAAAGTTGAACCTGGGTCGGAGTCGGCGTATTCAGCAGACAGATTTGTTCACTGCTCCATGTCTTGATGATCACAGGTCCTCCTCAACTGTATGTATATGTGTCGCGACGTGTTGGAATCAGGCTCTTGTCAATTGTTGGGCTTGTAGAGTTATTGGTATCATCTTAAAGCTTGTTCACTTGTCTTGCTTTGGAGGAAAAAATATCTATGTATCTTGAATAAAGGAAGAGATATTTGCGACTGAAGGAGGTGGGGATCGCTTTGGTTCAGTGGCAAAATTAACGAGAAAATGAACGTCAAAAATTTGTTATTTCCTTAGTGGAAACTGGAAATTTACTGTTTTTTGTGCCTATAATCAATGTCTGTCAATAAAATCCACACAGAAATGTGTTCTTTAAAGGGCATGAAAGATGTTGAGCCACAAAACAAAAATTCGATTAAAATTCACAAACCTACGGGGAAAATGCCAGTTTCTTAACTGTGATTATTTTGACAGAATAATGAAATCAAAGAAATCTGCAATTTTTCGCCGATGGGTAATTCTTTTCTAATTTTCTTTTTTTTTCGGCTCAACACCTATATGTCCATTTTTAAAAACATTTATAGTAGATTTCACAGGAAAAATATTGGCTAATGGCACTAATAAAATGTAAATTTTCAGTTCTCAGGGTCTCTCAGACTTTGTAAGTCACCAAACTTTGACAGCCATTTTCTCTCTAGTTTATTTACTTACCTATGAAACCAAGCGACCCTGGCCTCCTTCCATTGTAAATATCTCAGCTTTTATTTAAGATAGCTGGGTATATTTTCCATTGAAAGCAAGGCAAATTAATAGGTTTTTACATCGTACCAATAACTCCAAATGACCAAAAATTGACGAGCGACTTCTTCTACCTCGCCGTGACACATATTTATAGTGCAGTCAAAAATAAATTCATGGCTCACCTTATCCTCAAATATCTCTTTAACTGGTGAATCAATGTCATCTTTACTTTGACAGCAGTTTGTATCAATTTGTCTTAACGAAATCATATTTTTCAGAACAATTGGGGCTCAATTAAACAACTTTTATTCATAAATTTATATAAAATACTTGAAATCTCTGTCACGTGTAAAATGGGATTGTTCACAGCACTTCTCGCTTCTCACACACAATTTGATTACGCGTATGGCCTACGTCACAGCTCATCAATGACAATTATTTGTTGCAAAAGTTGTTACAAGAAAATATTTTTACAGTGAACACATTTTTGCACTAATGGTTCTCTAAAGCAGGCATTCAATAAGCATAATGTCCCGATTAAAAAAACATGACGGACTTGCAATTAAAAGCAATATTGCCCCAACTATAAACACTTAAAAACCTGTAGAAACCACCCACTAGGATTTTTTTCAAGAAAACTCCTAGCTGGTGTTTACAAAAATGTTGATCTGTTCAGACAAATTGATACAAGTCATCGTGCGAAAATTGGAGAACCTATGTACGATAGTTGAGGAGATATTTGACAATAAGTTGCGCCACGAATTTGTGACAGCACTCTAGTAGGATCGTCACATAAATAAGGCCGCTGCTTGGGTTATACCGCGCCCAAACAACAACAACAATATATATATATATATATGTATATATATGTAAAAATAACACTTCCGGCATTGTCTCCTGAAAATGTCACCGAGAAATTTTCTTGCGTTATTGTCCTAGTGTCTGTCTGTCAGTATTTTTGTGCTTGTACCTTAGATGTATGATGTTCACGCAAAATGTTGATGTCACAGGTGAAGTCAAAACAGGACGACTTGCAATTTTAGCGCAGAGAGCACAATAAACTCGTACTTTTATATTAAGCATAACGCTCCATTATCGTGGGCAGGTGGCGTGATTTTAGGGAAAAAAACAGGAAATGGACTCTGATTTACAACAACACCCCACGTAAAGGTTCGCATCTACGCTGGTGAAAATATGTAACTTTTGAACTAAGAACCAAAACAAAATGTTTGGACCAACTGTGAGGTTCGAATCCCACAGATATTGTAGCACGTAGGTTGACGGCATTGAGTAGTAGTAGTAGTAGTAGTAGTAGTAGTAGTAGTAGTAGTAGTAGTAGTAGTAGTAGTAGTAGTAGTAGTAGTAGTAGTAGTAGTAGTAGTAGTAG
>NW_004799074.1:13188-16508 GCF_000002075.1 Aplysia californica | reverse complement strand
TTTTTTTGCTTTTTTTTCTTTGGTTGTTTTTATTTTAGGGGGGGGGGGAGGGGTTATATAGGGTTTTTTGGTAAATTTTAAAAACTTATGCGTACTCACATTGTTCTGTGGTCATACTTGGACAGATGTGAGCCTTGAGCACCAGCAGGTGGAGAATGTCCGAGTGACTGGACACACCCAGCGCGTCCGCGCCTGCACTGGCTGCTTCCGTGTCCAATGGGAGCTCCGGGTGAAGAAACTGGTACGCCATTTTGTGCCGGTCACGTGGATCTGCTCCTGGAAGGATTATCACGTGACATTGTATAATGGATCAGGGGATGGGCTGTTTCGGAAATTGATGAGTGGATGGGTACTTTTATTAATTAACTGATAGAGAATTGATAGGATCAGTAAGTGGATGGGTATCTTAACCCCATCCGTACGTATTGTTTTACTATAGTATCCATACGACGTGGGGAACTCTGTGCCTCCACTTTCCAAAGAGGAAATTTACCCGTGAATCTGATCTGTACGCTTTACATAACTGTTTTTCAAAATGATATTTTGAAAAATTCTGAAAGTTTCAAAGAGATCTTTGTACTAGAAGTATTCTTAAAATGTGAAGAATATACACTCCCAGGGGTACAAAATGACGAAAGGGCGTACGGATAGTGTTGATTAATTGATAGAGAATTGATACGATCGTCATGACGGAAATTTGTTCCAACTGGTCTCTCTATGTGAGCAGAGTGAGAAAAGGGTATGTGTTTTTCCTCATCCTTGCTGTCGTCATTTATCCTCTACCTTTTTGTATATTTGTCACTCTCTTGTGACCTGTTATTTCTGGGGTGCCTCGTTGGTCGAAGCAGACTTTGTGCTGTTGAGGCTAGAGAGGTGAGCAGAGTCATTCTGATTCCTCGTTTGGACTTCTCTTTTGACATTCACCCCTTGGCGCTCATATGACCTTATGCAGTTGCGAGCGCCGTAAAACTTAACTTTTAAAAAAAGAAACAAGGGGATGTATTGAAGATGTTGGGCTGATGGAAAAGCGGCAGGATACTGCAGATAGGAATGAGTGATTGGATTGACGTTACAGAAAATGGAAGAGAGTACGAGAATTCAAGACCTCAGTGCTTTCTTGTCCTGTCTCCATTTTTTTAACATTGGAAATGTGACTTCTTCTTAAGCTCACTCTTTGTTATGAACTGGGTTTTTTTGTTTTAAAAAATTGATGTAGGACAAGAAAGCACTGAGGTCATGCACTGCAAAGTGATAAAATAATGCAATAGACAAGGAACTGACCATAAGCAACTCTTGTAAATAGTAGACTTATTTCATGAGGTCTTCTTGCTGTCGTAAATTGATCACTATCGAATTGAAACAACACCAGGTGTTACACCCCTCCCCCTCCCCCTCCCCCCACCCCACCTCCCAAAAAAAGAAGAACAAAAAAGGGAGAACCCCACAATCTTGAAATGTTACTGTCATTTGTTAGGAATCGGGGAAACTGTCTTTTTGCTAGAGATCAGAGGTGTTACTCGTTCAACTGTTTGATCGAGGTATCAGTTAGAACTCCAAATGGAAGTTGAAATGATTTCAAGGCGTTTGACTTGACCGCTTCCATTAGAAGAGTATACAAATGTGGGGGAGCGTGGTGGAATCAGTGAGAAAATGGCTTCCAAAGATTACTTATTTCCTTAGCTTAAGAGTCCGTGGCTACTGAAAATTTTCATTTTTTGTGCCTTTAATCAAAGTTTTTAAGAAAAATCCACGCGGAAATGAGTTCTTTAATGGGCATGAAAGGTGTTGAGCCATAAAACCAAAATTAGATAAAAATTCACAAACCTGCGGAAAAATGCAAGTTACTTCACTTTGATTATTTTGACGACAGCCTGATTCCACCACGCTGCCTCACATATGTGGGGCATTATGGGGAAATCAGGCCCTCTGCAAAATGATGAAATCTAAGATATCGGCATTTTCCCACCAGTTTGACTTTTTTGTCTAATATTTGTTGTTGTTGTTGTTGTTGTTGTTGTTGTTGTTGTTGTTGTTGTTGTTGTTGTTGTTGTCACGGCTACTGGTCCGTTTGCCTAATCATTGGGCAACCGAAGCCACTGTTCATTGTTGCAAAGTTGAACTTAAAGTAACGAGTGATTAGCTGGCTGTGTGGTTCAACAGATACTGCATCCATGCATGGACTGAAACAAGGACACAATTCTGAAACACATTGATTAAAGGCATAAAAAATGTTAATTTCCTGTTACCACGGCAGCCATTTTCTCACTAATTTTACCTCTGAAAACAGGTGACCACCACCTCCTTCATTCGCAAATACCTCGACTTGTATTCAAGATAAATGGATATTTTTTTCATCCAAATGAAGACAACTGATCAAGCTTTAAGATGATACCAATAACTCTACATGCCCAAAAATTGATGAGAGCCTGATTCCACCACGCACCCTCACATTTGTTTAGTTTTAGTAAGAGTTTTATGGCACTCGCAACACAATCAGGCCATATAATTGCCGAAGATAAAAAGAGTTACAAGAGAGTACAAGATACCAGAGAAAGGAAAAAGTAAAAGTTAAAGTGTTACAAGAGAGTAGCAAACACAAAAAAGAAGGCGGAGAGAGAAGGATGATCGATGATTGAGGGGAAAGAAGGAACAAACTACCACAGAGCACCCTCCAATCACTCACATTCATTCGTGAATGAGTGATTGCACGGACATATAAACCAACAGCAAGCAAGGCCAAAGAAAAAATAAACTGTTCAAATGTACAATGCCAAAAAACGCAACATTTTTCAAGAAGACAGAAAAAGCTGCTTCATTCTTCTAACAAGAATTGTACCTACCTTTTCTTTTTGTCTTTTTGTTGCTTCTCTCACCATTTAGAACTCAAATTTCGACAAAACATCTCTTGAGCAAGTTAAATGTAACCGATACCACAAATGAAATGTTTTAAAAGTTTAAAGTTTTTGGGCTAAGTGCATTTGAATGGCTGGTCCATGATATTCGATTACCAGACTTTGACGGCGAACAAATGGCATCGAGAAAATCAATTGAGACAGGTCAAAAAACCACTTTGGAGCTTCGTGGGGTCTTAATCTGCAGGGCAATGCAATTTTCTCACGCTCAATTTGGTGAGACCACCGTGACATAGACAGAGGGGGGAAACAAAGGAAGCAACAATGTGTGTGTGTGTGCTTTCGTGTGTGTAGATGTGTGTGTGTGTGTGTGCTTTCGTGTGTGTAGATGTGTGTGCGTGTGCTTTCGTGTGTGTAGATGTGTGTGTGAGTGTGTTTTCGTGTGTGTAGATGTGTGTGTGTGCTTTC
>NW_004799074.1:9620-10478 GCF_000002075.1 Aplysia californica | reverse complement strand
CACACACACACACACACACACACACACATACTCACCCACAAAGATGCACACGCGCGGGCTTACAGTCACAAGCATAATATAAATGAAGTATACTCAGTATTCTTATTGTTATCATCTTAAAGCTTGTTCATCTTAAAGCCTGTTCATTAAATTGTCTTGCTTTCGATTAATAAAATACCCATTTATCTTGAATAGAAGTCGAGATATTTGCCATTGTAGGCTGTGGAGGTTCACCAGGTTTCAGAGATAAAATTAGCGAGAAAATGGTTGCCAAAGTTGGTGATTTCCATTCATAGCTTTGAGAGTCTTTAAAAAACTGAAAATTTACTTTTTTACGATTTTAATCAACATTCAAATGATGTCATGAATCATATCCAACACCAAAGAATCAAATGGTTCGGATATCTTCTACGATTACCAACATACCATCCAGCACAACGTGCCTACATCAAAAACAATTCGATGGCAACAAGGCTAGAGGGCGACCGAGAAAGACCTGGATAGATGAAGTCAGGGAAACATTAACAACATCACGTCATCCCCGTGACCCAAGCTCTCCGGCTGGCGACAGAGAGACGTCTCTTTCTTCCCGCGACACCCAAAAAGGTATAATTAAGCGGCGGATAAAAGTAAAAGTAAAAGTAAAGTAATCAACTTTCTTCAGTAAAGTCCACGCAAAAGTGTGCTTTAAAATGGACACAAAAGGTGTAGAGTCAAACAAAAAAGGTCGATTAAAATTGCCTAGCCGGCGTGGAAAAGTCGGTTTCTTCGACTTCGTTATTTGACGAGCACCTGATTTCTCCACGACGCCTTACTTTTATTTATTTCTTGCAGGCGCTGTTTCCTTCACACCCCCCC
>NW_004799074.1:5343-6697 GCF_000002075.1 Aplysia californica | reverse complement strand
GGCTCAACACCTTTTATGCCCATTTAAAAACACATTAATTTTCTGAGAGGGCTTTATTGAAAAACAGAACGTTCGTTGATGAAAGGCACAGAAAAATTGTAAACTTTTGCAGTTTCCATGGAAACTCCAGCTTTATAAGTCCCCAAATGTTGAAAGCCATCTTCTCGTTAATTTGACCTCTGACACCCGGCTGCCCACTACCTCCTTTAATCAACCAGTATCTCGATTTCTATTTAAAATAAATTGTAAAAAAATGTCACCTAAAACAAGATGAATGAACAAACTTTAAGATAATACTAAAAAACGAGCGCATGATTCTTCCGTGTCGTGCCACATACTGACAGTGTCTGCACGACCTCTGGTTGGCCTTTCAGTTTGTTAAATTATTAGTTTTTCTAGTGCCCTACTTCTTTGAAAGATCAGTTTAAAAACTGGGAATGTCTGGAGAGAAAGGTCGGTAGCCTAGGCTAGTGGTTGGGCTACCGGACTCGTAATCGTGAGATTGCGGATTCGGGGGTTCGAGCCTCAGCTCGTTCCGACGTTGTGTCCTTGGAAAAGACACTTTACGCGAATTTTCCATTTGGCTTTGTCCTTTCGGAGATGGACGTTAAACTCGGAGGCTCCGCCTCTTAAATAACCTAATAGTGTTGATAGGGGCGTTAAACCTATACCATTTCACCATCTTTTTAGAGGAAAAAAAACCCACAATACTAGAATGTAAGCTACATATACAAACAACGCTGTACTTTAAAATTTTTAATGTATACAAAAAACTCTAAGTAGACTAAACACTGGTAGCTGTAATTCTTAAACTGTTTTTGTTTGTTTTTGTAAAATGTTTTACGGCGCTCGCAACTGCATAAGGTCATATGAGCGCGCGGGACACACCTAATATTATCAGTTGGTGGGGAATTTTGAATTTTGCCCGGGTGGCAGCCGAAGCCTACTCTTATCGATTTTAAACCACCAAGGGATCTTTAACGTGCGCAACTTGCACACGGGCCCTCCGAGATTTTTCGCCCTATTCTTAAACTCTGATGAAACAAGCGGCTAACAAATTGTACTGTTTAGTTCTTTTGAAGAGAAATGTTTAGTTTTAGTTGAGTTTTTTTCGTCGCTTGCAACTGCATTTGAAGATAAATAACAATTATGTTCAATAAAAAGTAATGATTCCTTTTTATGGTAATTTTAAATAAGATTCTCCGTCTCAGCTTATATCGTTCTGTGAGTGATTCGAACCTGCTTCAAGTGCAAGTCTTTAATACAGACGATATCTATCTATCTATCTATCTATCTATCTATCTATCTATCTATCTATCTATCTATCTATCTATCTATCTATCTATTTATCCAT
>NW_004799074.1:3507-4504 GCF_000002075.1 Aplysia californica | reverse complement strand
GAGTTGGGTTGTTGTATTTTTGTTTTTTGGTGTGTGTTTTTTGTGCGTTTGTTTGTTTGTTTTTTTAAGGTGTCACTTCCTTCAGTCAACCACAAACGACGTCACAATGCGATTCAAGGAAGTGGGCAAAGCACTTAAGGCACGACGCACTCCAGTACGACTTTTGGGGCGGATGTTGCGTCGCCCCATCCTGTTGTTGTCCGACTACGGTCGGTCCGTCAGTTGCAGCTGTTCCTCCGGCATCTCGCCTCAGAATGGCGGGGGCATAAACATGACTGCTTCTGACGGGGGAGAGAAGACCAGGGGACGTGATGATGTATCTATCACGTGATGTCCTCATTAGGGCTGGGCAATGAGTCGCTTTAGCAAAATCCGGATAATATGTCAGTGCACCTCTTCGGCAAATAATATGATATGAACCGCTTCTGCACGACAAATGAACTGAGCAGGACGGCCCAATTCCCCAACTCGAAGTCAGGTACCCATTACTGCTGGGTGGGCAGGAGGTGGGCGGAAAAAATCCGTGTCCGAACCGAGGCTCGAACCCTGACTTTCCCGTTTCGGAGACGAGCGCACTAACTGCTCCGCCACCGCACCCTCAAGTGTCTGATACACTTCTAATAAGTTACGGAACTTCAATGATCTACTTGTGTTGAATATGCCGTAAACTCTGTATACGTTTTATAATGTTAGAGCACTCATATGACCTCCTAATGTTGAAAGTGCGTTATATTCCGTAAACGTTGCTATATAAAGTTAAGGCACTTATATTATGACCTACTAATATTGCAAGTTTCGCAAAATTCTTAGACTAGTAAAACTACTAGAAAAGTGATCGTTTCTGGAGAAAAAAAAATATGTTGATGTGATAGGAAAACACTCACAAGCAATCAAAACTTTTGATTCTCTTTTTTTTATAATCAGGTTTGTGTTTCCTTTTCTTACTTGTAGCTATTTTTACACCCCTATCGACCCAAGTTTGAACGTTTAGGAGGAG
>NW_004799074.1:0-694 GCF_000002075.1 Aplysia californica | reverse complement strand
CTTTTTTTTGTTTCTGCCAGTTGTGCGTGAGCTCTCAGCACTATATGTGTCATCAACCTATAGCGCGGTCAGAAATTCGTGGCGCAACTTCTTATCAAAATATCTCTTCAACTGTCGAACAAAAAACTCTCCAGCTTTTGCACAGTGACGGGTATCAATTTGTCTTAACACATCAATATTTGTGTACATACCTGTTAGCTGTATTCTAGAAAATTTCTTAATAAATTATACTAATAAAAATTCCTGGGTGGTTTCTACTGACTTTAAAAGGTTTACAGCTAGGACGATATCGCTTTTAAAAGCAAGTCCGTCATTTTTTTTTTCAAATCGCGAGATTATCTTTATTAAACCCATGTTTTCAGAATTTTTAGTACAAAAAAGTGTTCATTATAAAATTAGTTTCTTGTAACTTTCCGAGTGAATGAGGTTTTTTAGTATTTTATATAAATTTATGAAGAAAAGTTTTCTAATCGAGCCTCAATTGTTGTGGGAAAATATGATTAAGTTAAGACAAACTGAAACAATCTGATGTGCAATCTATGGGGGGCATTGATTCACTCGCTATAAAGATATTTGAGGATAAGTTGCGCGCAGAATTTTTGATCGCACTATAACTATAAACTTATCTAAGCGATCAGCCAGGACCATGGCAAATCTCACCTCTATAATTAATCTTCTTTCTTTCCGTCATTTT
>NW_004799073.1:33320-35429 GCF_000002075.1 Aplysia californica | reverse complement strand
CTCTGGCTCTAGGCTAACTCGCCCGCTGTGTTGTCCCCCACCCCACCACACCTTGTGGTGCGTTGCGTCTGCTTGCGAACGTCACAGTCACACATTCACTCCATACATCTATCACAGCATTGTGACTTCTCCATCCCCCACCAGAGAAGTGCGAGGCACGGTATGCCTAGATAATCTAGACTGGGCTGGCCTATCACGCGATGCGTTCTGCTTGTCTGCGCATGCCACTCACTCCCCACTCATTCGCTCCGGCCTTCATTGTTGGTTCGCGTGGGCTCTCCCATTCCTTGTTTCTCTGGATCATCAACAACTTTCTCAACTGGCGAGGTTTTATAATATGTAATTGGTCTGTGCGCTGTGCACAGCAGCAGCAATATTCCGTTATAAACGACTCGCGTGACGGTCTGATTGCGCAATAGCAGTATTTTATTTACAAAGATAAAGAAGGAGAAAAAACGGGGTTTTTCTCGTTGTTTCAGGACTCGTTATAAGTGGACTCCACTGTACCCTTCCCGTCAATTTTCCGTTGATATCTTTCCTATGTCGATTGATACAACTGTGGCAAGACGGGAACATTTGGAACATCTGTTTTTTCCCTCCTCCCTTTTCACCAAACCACACACAGGTGAGGGATGACCTGGCTGCACGGCACCTCCGCCGCAGGTCGCTGAGTCTGGATCGAGATTCTGCACGGAACGGGACACGAGACAGGACACGGGACGGGACACGAGACGGGACACGGGATGGAACACGAGATAGGACGTCAGGGTTATTCCGCTCTTCCTCTTTCACTGACAGCAAGGACACTTTTGATCTGGTAAGACTTATTATGTTTGAAGTGTTTTATTTGGAGAGAGAGACAGACAGACAGACAGACAGAAGTGGAGTATTGAACTACTCAAAATTTGTCCCACTTTTCTCTTCTAGAATGGGTATTATTGTCCTTCTCGTCCTGTATTTGCTTCTGGCCTTTCCCTGCTTGGTGTGTAAACAGTCATGATGACTGGTCTGTGGTCAGTGTCTGTGATGTAGATGGGAATCACTCTTTCAGTCTCTGATGTTTCTTAGTTTCCATGTTTTGACCAGGATAAAGTCAATTTGTGATGCTGTCTTTAGGTCATTCCATTTGTACCAAGTTTTAACTTGACTCCTTTTTTGTTGGAAGAGGGTGTTTGATATGACGAGGTCATGTTCTGCGCACAACTGTAACAGATCTGTTTCCCTGTCACTGTGTGGCCGCATGTATCTCTCCCACGTCGTCTTCTTTGATCCCACTCTGCCGTTTAAGTCCCCCATTATTGTCACATTATCTCTGTCGTCCACGGTGTTTAAAAGATCACTCAGTTGAACGTAAAACTGTTGTCGCTGTTCTTCGGGGTATGAGTCATTGCATGGTGCATATATCTGTACATATATACATAAATATATATGTCTGTGATTGTCTTACCTCTCCTGACATATTTATCCGGATGATCCGCTCTGAGATCTACTGTTATGCATGTTGCTCTTTCTTGGTGAACAATAAATCCCACTGCATGCTTTGCTCTCTCCGTTCCTTTTGTTGGGCTCCAAAGTAAGATGTAGTTTTTGTACCCCTGTTTCCTGCTGGACTTCTTCTTCCTGACATCAGCAATTGCCAGGATCTCAGTCTTTCCAGGTTCTAGGAAGTCAATGATTTGTGGCTCCTTGTCTCCTAATCCGCAGACATTCCAGCTTCCAATGTTCCTTGTTCTATCTCCTGTCCGTTTGACGTTTCTCCTTTTTCCGTTACAGTCTGTCCATTTCTTTTCCTCCTTTTGGGGTTTTAGCAGTTATTTATCCATCACCGGCTCGCTAGGCCCGTCGTAACTTCACCAGAGCCCGGTCGGCCAGCGATGTTTCGGGGTGACCCGGGTCGGCCTTCACGGCTAGCGTAACGCCTCAGTAACATAAAGTCACACCGTACTTCACCCAGACCCAGCTATCCCCTACTTTGTCCTGTGTCCATCTCCCCCAACGTGGACAGGGGGGGGGGGTGGACGTTGGGAGATTGTACATAGGGTAAGGTTTATAAAGGTGTGCAGTAGGTAAGATTTATAAAGGTGTGCAGTAGGTAAGATTTATAAAGGT
>NW_004799073.1:29959-32619 GCF_000002075.1 Aplysia californica | reverse complement strand
GGGTGTTGTTTTTACTTTTTTACAGATTTCAACGGGTCATTTCCCACGCCAGGAGAGGGATAGCAGTGTCGGCAACAGTCAGGCGTTGACCTTGGGGGCTGTGAGCGACAGTGAGGCGTTGACCTTGGGCGCTGTGAGGCAGCTTCAGAAGCAGCTCGGTGACCTTGAGCAGCAGCTGGTACATCAGGAGGTCAAAGGGCGCGAGCAGGCACGGCCGTTGTCGGCGGTTGTAGCGTCAGGTCAAGGTCAGACGCAGAATGTCCCTGACCTTCTCTGCAGAAGAGACGGAGAGGAAATGACCTTTGTGGTCACTGAGGCTGAAGACAAAATGTCAAGGTCAGGAAAGAATCCTGGAATGGTGGCATCCGGCGTTCATCTGTCTGCGAGGGAAAGAAGGAGGCAGAAACAAGCTGGAAAACTGTGGAGCACCCATCCAAGGAAATGGCTCTTGACAAATGAAGTTCCAGAAGAATCCGCTCCAGGAAGCTGTTTAGGGAACGATTCTCCACAGGAACTGACAAAAGCGACCGATCAAACTCCACCGGTGGCTGGGGCAAACCCACCGTTTCTGGCAAGTTCTGGTTTTTCTCATTCAGAAAATGACGCGGGAAGTCGCTCAACTTCAAAGACTTTGTTATCCCCGCGGAAAGTTGAGCTGACCTTTGCTGGGGAGGACAGAAAAAATTCCACCCATCTTAGACAGTCCATCAGGTTGGTGTTATTATTGATTGTTTTTTTAAATTCAGGTATTTGGCATTTACCAAATTGTAACGTTCTTTTTTCCTTGAAATCCCTATCTTTAATTTTACTTGATGAACAGTTGTCCATGACAGCATCATCTGATATTTAATGTTCTATATTCTGTGTTGTAGATAGAGTTCTCAAAGGGAGATTAGCGCTCTTATTGTCTTAGCTGCTGTTGGTTTGAGTTATAGCGAGTCCAAATTGTGTACACTCTTTACAGATGAGCGGATGCAAGTCTCCGACAAATGCCACTGTGCCACGTGACGTTTGTGCGACTTGACGGTAGTGCGTTGTGACGTTTGTGCGTTGTGACATTTGTGCGTTGTGACGTTTGTGTGATGTGATGTTTGTGTGATGTGATGTTTATGATGTTTGTGTGACGTGATGTTTGTGTGACGTGATGTTTGTGTGACGTGATGTTTGTGTGGAGTGACGTTTGTGTGACGTGATGTTTGTGTGATGTGATGTTTATGTGATGTGATGTTTGTGTGACGTGTTGTGTGACGGGACGTTTGTGTGACGTGATGTTTGTGTGGTGTGACGTTTATGATGTTTGTGTGGTGTGACGTTTATGATGTTTGTGTGATGTGACGTTTGTGTGACATGACGTTTGTGTGATGTGACGTTTGTGTGACATGACGTTTGTGTGACGTGACGTTTGTGTGACCTGACGTTTGTGTGACGTGATGTTTGTGTGACGTGATTTTTGTGTTGTGTGACGTTTATGTGATGTGATGTTTGTGTGACGTGACGTTTGTGTGACATGACGTTTGTGTGACGTGACGTCTGTGTGACGTGATGTTTGTGTGGTGTGATGTCTGTACGACGTGACGTTTGTGTGACGTGGTGTTTGTGTGGTGTGACGTTTGTGTGATGTGATGTTTGTGTGACGTGGTATTTGTGTGATGTGATGTTTGTGTGACATGACGTTTGTATGACGTGACGTTTGTACGACGTGACGTTTGTGTGAGTCATGCTTGCAGCTGTTGAGGAAATGTCGTCAGTCGCTAAATGTAGTCAGTTTGGTCTTGTCTATCATTTATAACTGCTGTTTAGTTTTGCTTTGGCAGCAACACCCTGACTGTCTGACTGTCTTGTGTGGTTTTGTACATCGAGTAAAACAAAAACAACGGAACATCGGGTTTTAAGGTACGAAATATACCAGTAAATCACATTAACCTAGATTGTATATATATATATAGGCCTATAATATATATATATAAACATTCATATATATCTTCAGGTTGATCAAGTCGGAACTGGGCAAAGTGCACCACATAGAGGGCGCCAGGAAAGCTGAACTGGAGAGAAGAGAGCTGATTTTCTCCGAGAAAGGTGTGTTAACTGAAACGCAATAGCCCTAGTTGAAAAAACACAATGGTGACCTCAGACTTTGGTGGTTACTCTGCCCAAGTTGATGGCAGCATCACCAAAAGTTCCAGATCCCAAAACAGACATTGTCGAACATGCCTCTCCATTCATCACCAAAAATTCCACATCCCAAAACAGATATATGTTGAACACAGTTCGCCTTTCATTTCTCAACTGGAATGCTCTAAAAAATCCCAGCTATTATTCTGGTGTTTCCCTGTCAAGCATTTGTTGAGGTTTTCCAAATAAGTTTCCCTTGGTCTGCCCCTGCCTTGTTTGCCCTCTGTTTTCCCAGTAAGAGCCAGATGTTGAAAACCTTCATGTGGAGTCGAGTTTCTTAGAACGTGCTTTTGTGGCTTCTTACTAGTACATGTGTGGACGGATCATGGGGACTTGTTACTTGTGTGGACGGATCATGGGGACTTGTTACTTGTGTGAACGGATCATGGGGACTTGTTACTTGTGTGGACGGATCATGGGGACTTGTTACTTGTGTGAACGGATCATGGGGACTTGTTACTTGTGTGGACGGATCATGGGGACTT
>NW_004799073.1:8268-27649 GCF_000002075.1 Aplysia californica | reverse complement strand
GTGGTGTTGTCTGTGTGTTGTGTGGTGTTGTCTGTGTGTTGTGTGGTGTTGTCTGTGTGTTGTGTGGTGTTGTCTGTGTGTTGTGTGGTATTGTCTGTGTGTTGTGTAGTATTGTTGAAGTAGTATTTCTGTGTGTTTTGCTTTGATGGTTTGATACAAGATTCCGACACAGGCCTTTTGGCACTTTGGTCTGTCAGAGACTGTCGCTAGCCGTCAATTTGTTGTTGGAGACCGTAGTACTTCCTGTCTGGGGTCACTGAATTGATGTCTTATGTAGAGATATAAGAAGAATTGTTTGCTTTCTTTTCCTCAGATGTTCTGGGAGAAGGAAGCTTTTCTCAGGTTTTCAAAGGAACCTATCGCGGCTCGGACGTTGCCATAAAAAGATTGAGAGCTCCGCTTTTGTCAGTGGACAAGAACTATTTCACTGCTGAGGTATTGGTCACTTATCTTACACTGAGGTATTGGTCACTTATCTTACACTGACTGGTCACTTATCTTACACTGAGGTATTGGTCACTTATCTTACACTGACGTATTGGTCACTTATCTTACACTGAGGTATTGGTTGTGTGTGTGTCTTGTACTGGTGGGCAAAGGAATGGCATTTCTCTGTGGAAGGCCCCAATATTTGGTACATTGAAAATAAAAAACAAACAAACCCTCTTCTTCTTCTTCTTCTTCTTCATCTTCTTCTTCCCCTCTCCTCCTCCTCCTCCTCCACTGTCTTTTCCCCCAGAGCATCTTCCCCATCTCTCCAGCTCTGGGCCATTTGTCCCACTTTTCGCCCCATGGCACCATTTGTCCCACATTTTCACCACATGCCACCATTTGTCCCACATTTTCACCATGTGCCACCATTTGTCCCACATTTTCGCCCCATGGCACCATTTGTCCCACATTTTTGCCCCATGCCACCATTTGTCCCAAATTTTCACCCATGCCACCATTTGTCCCACATTTTCACCATGTGCCACCATTTGTCCCACATTTTCGCCCCATGCCACCATTTGTCCCAAATTTTCACCCAAGCCACCATTTGTCCCACATTTTCACCACGTGCCACCATTTGTCCCACATTTTCACGGCGTTCCTTCCCGTCTGTGCAATGTGCAGGTGTCAATGCTCCAAGAACTGAGACATCCGCACGTTGTCATGTTGCTTGGCGTCTGCTCGGGCGACAAACTGCCCCTGATGGTGCTGGAGTTTATGGCGCGCGGAAATCTCCACAGTCTTCTGCACGACGCTACAAGGTCGGTGGTTTGGACGGTCATTTGTTTTCCGAATCCAGCGGTATAGAAAACTACAGAGGGGGGAGTTGTGGGGGAGTTGTGGGGCAGTTGTGGGGTTCCTGCCATGTTATCAAAGCCCAGGAATTTGTTTACCTGATTTAGTCGACTAAAGATAAGATGAGATAAGGTAAGGTAAGGTAGATAAGATGAGATGAGATAAGGAAAGGTAGGGTAGATAGATGAGATAAGGTAGGGTAGATAAGATAAGATGAGATAAAGAAAGGTAGGGTAGATAGATAAAATGAGATGAGATAAAGAAAGGTAGGGTAGATAGATGAGATAAGGTAGGGTAGATAAGATAAGATGAGATAAGGTAAGGTAGGGTAGATAAGATGAGATAAGGTAAGGTAGGGTAGATAAGATAAGATGAGATAAGGTAGGGTAGGGTAGATAAGGTAAGGAAAGGTAGAGTAGGGTAGATAAGGTAAGGAAAGGTAGGGTAGGGTAGATAAGGTAAGGTAAGGTAGATAAGGTAGGGTAGGGTAGGGTAGATAAGGTAAGGTAAGGTAGATAAGGTAAGGAAAGGTAGGGTAGGGTATTTAAGGTAAGGTAAGGTAAGGTAGATAAGGTAGGGTAGGGTAGATAAGGTAAGGTAAGGTAAGGTAGATAAGGTAAGGAAAGGTAGGGTAGGGTAGTTAAGGTAAGGTAAGGTAAGGTAAGGTAGGGTAGGGTAGGGTAGGGTAGGGTAGGGTAGGGTAGATAAGGTAAGGTAGATAAGGTAGGGTAGGGTAGGGTAGGTAAGGTAAGGTAGATAAGGTAAGGTAAGGTAAGGTAGATAAGGTAGGGTAGGGTAGGGTAGATAAGGTAAGGTAAGGTAGATAAGGTAAGGTAGGGTAGGGTAGATAAGATAAGGAAATGTAAGTTAGATAGATAAGATGAGATGAGATAGGAATGAGTGTAACTGATCTCCATACCGAGACATTTGCTGCACAGTGGTAAATACTTTCACACACAAGCATTCATCTACACATGTACACACACACACACACACACACACACACACACACACACACACACTCACACACACATACATTTCTCTCTTAACTCGTCTGCTGGGACATTTAAGTAACCCGCTTTCAGAACTTTTTAAGGACCCCCGGGCAAGTGTTGAGTTCGTGCGTGATGTCGGCATCGCTGACCGTTTATGATGGAACAGCGTCAGAAGAAAGAGAGAGAGAGACACATTTCTCCATCTCTCTGTCTCTCTCTCTCTCTCTCACAAACACACAGACAAAAGTGTGCGCGTGCACATATTTCATACCAATGTACACACATGAATAGTCATTGGATGGACATACCAAATAACTTGTTTTTGCCTCCCTAACAATCACTGAATAGTTTATATTGATGATGGTAGGAAGGAATTTTTATTCACATTCGTTTTTGCTTCTTTTTTTTTTTAAAGAATAAAACATTTACTTCTAACAGATGTTTGATATATCAAATGTCATAATAGGCTTTTGGTTTGGGCACTGATCATCCTTTTTCAATTTTGCCATCAGTATATCGCTGTTGTCATGAACGATCATCCTTTTTGCCATCAGTATATCGCTGTTGTCATCAACGATCATCCTTTTTGCCATCAGTATATCGTTATTGTCATCAACGATCATCCTTTTTGCCATCAGTATATCGCTTTTGTCATCAACAATCATCCTTTTTGCCATCAGTATATCGCTTTTGTCATCAACAATCATCCTTTTTTGCCACCAATATATCGCTGTTGTAAAGCTCAGCAAAAGAGTGCAGTGAACTATTTTCCTTTTTGAATGTTTTCCTCCGTTTCTTTCACTCACGGCGTCTGCAATAACAACAACTGTTTTTGCACGTGCCAGGGCTGATCTGAGCCAGGAGGAGTATTGCCAGATTGGCCATGACGTGACGGCAGGCATGCTGTATCTGCACCTCCACCAGCCTCCCGTGCTGCACCTGGACTTGAAGTCTTGCAACGTTCTCATTGGATACGGCACCAGAGCCAAAGTGGCAGATTTCGGTTTTTCAAAACTAAAGTAAGTCCTTTCGAAAGATTTTGTCAGTTTGTGGCGTCTGTATTAGATGGTGAAAGATCTTGTCAGTTCGTGGCGTCTGTTACAGATGGTGAAAGATCTTGTCTGTGGCGTCTGTTACAGATGGTGAAAGATCTTGTCAGTTTGTGGCGTCTGTTACAGATGGTGAAAGATCTTGTCTGTGGCGTCTGTTACTGATGGTGAAAGATCTTGTCAGTTCGTGGCGTCTGTTACAGATGGTGAAAGATTTTGTCAGTTTGTGGCGTCTGTTATAGATGGTGAAAGATCTTGTCAGTTTGTGGCGTCTGTTGACAGATGGGGAAAGCTCTTGTCAGTTCGTGGCGTCTGTTGACAGATGGGGAAAGATCTTGTCAGTTTGTGGCGTCTGTTATAGATGGTGAAAGATCTTGTCAGTTTGTGGCGTCTGTTGACAGATGGGGAAAGATCTTATCAGTTTGTGGCATCTGTTGACAGATGGGGAAAGATCTTGTTAGTTCGTGGCGTCTGTTGACAGATGGGGAAAGATCTTGTCAGTTCGTGGCATCTGTTGACAGATGGGGAAAGATCTTGTCAGTTTGTGGCGTCTGTTATAGATGGTGAAAGATCTTGTCAGTTTGTGGCGTCTGTTGACAGATGGGGAAAGATCTTGTCAGTTTGTGGCATCTGTTGACAGATGGGGAAAGATCTTGTCAGTTCGTGGCGTCTGTTGACAGATGGGGAAAGATCTTGTCAGTTTGTGGCGTCTGTTACAGATGGTGACAGATCTTGTCAGTTTGTGGCGTCTGTTACAGATAGGGAAAGATCTTGTCAGTTTGTGGCGTCTGTTATAGATGGTGAAAAATCTTGTCAGTTTGTCATAGTTTTAGAATCTAGGTCTGTCAACTGGAAAAGGAGAAAGTACTACCAACCTTATAAACAATTTGGCTTGGACTAACGCAGAAATAGTTAAGAGACCAACTGTCTCGGAAGCTTTTATCAGAAAAATCCACGCTGAAAAGGGATTTTAAATTACTCAAAAGATGTTGAGCCAAATACAAAAAAATGAGATGAAAATTGCCAGATCAACAGAAAAATGCCAGATTCTTCCATTTCATTATTTTGATACGCGCCTGATTTCACCAGCACACTGCATTTGATGTTTTCCCCCCAGACATGAAGCAGACGTGAAAGTGTCGAGAGCGAGCAGACTTGAACCGTCGCAAGCCACGCCCGCCTGGATGGCACCAGAGCTACTGGCGGCAGGGGAGATCACCCCGAAGGCGGACGTCTATAGCTTCGGAATAATTCTCTGGGAAATGCTGACGAGGCAGATCCCTTACGAGGGCCTCTCTATTTACCAGGTAACATTAGGTTCTGTTTAGTTTTTGTAAGAGTTTTGCGGCACTTGCAACACAATCAGGTCATATAAATGCCAAGGATTAGAGTTGTTACTAGAGAGTACAGAATTCTACACTTATAGAAGCGGAACTCCCTCTTTGCGATCGCTAATTCGCTGTGAGGAATTGAAACTAAAACATGGCGGCCTGTTGAGGGCACCTTTGGCTGCGCCGCACAGCGAGGTTTCGCGTTGCTATGCACGCTGATACTAGTGGTAGGGCTTAGAAGACACCTTACATCAGTATTTTAAAACTTTCTTCGAAGAGGAAATATCGTGAAATAGTCTAGTACATTTTTATTGCCAACAATATGTCATAATTGGCAATGTTACAATGTTTTTGTATTTGTATTTTTGGTTTGTTGTTTTTTTAATGATGGGATGGGATCTGATCTAGATCTACTAAAGATCGTCACAATCACAATACACTTGATAATAACACTAATTATGAACATTAATTCTGTTGGCAAAATATCTAGATATTGTCTTGATTAGTACTAGATCTACGATAAAGGAGACGCTGACACTACAATAATATTGTCATTAAACTTAGACTTAAGGCCATCCAAAGCAAGCAAAAAAGAACATTACAAGCCTTTTCTCCAATTTACTAGAAAGAGATAAATAAATTGAGCTTATATTGAGGAAATGTATTATTTCTCACTTTAAGAATTCATCTCTGTGTTCGCATCAGTAGTGTGTACAACAACATGCTTTTTGTTTAAAGCACGTGCGAGTCTAACAAATACAAGAGATTGGAGAATGTGTCGGTTGCACATAAAATACATAGGCCTATTGTACATGCTGCCAAAAACACAAAAATGCAGAAAAGGCCTCAAAATATTGGTTTACACATAAAAGCCAATAATGCAAAACAAAGTAAACAAGAGTGGAACTGGCATATGTTTCCTGAATATATGTTCAAAGTCATTTTCTGTGTGTTGGGAGTGTGATTTCTAATGCATGAATGATAGGCTCATTCAGATGTGATAATGAAGAAACTTGTGTCTACAGTCACAACAGAAAGAGTTCCATGGTGAGTGATCACTGGTCAAGGATTTCAGAGCTGTGTGCATTTTGAGAAAAATGTATCCCCATACCCTGGATCACATGTCAACGGGATGGGCTTGTCCCCCTGTAATCCCCGCACACAGTAAACAAACACAAATTTTTTAACACGAATAAGAAAAATTAAGTGGTCTCTTGTTACGGATCAAATTGAAGTCCTGTTTCAATTCGATTAATTGATAAAAGTGCGTATCGCAATGCGTTGGCCACTCGCCTGCCCTATAGGCCTATGCTATTTAATAAATACATTCGTCAGACCTGGAATCTTTAATGCCCGCACACAGTAAACATTTTTGTTTAAGAATAAGAAAAAATAAGTGGTCTCTTGTTACGGATCAAATTGAAGTCTTGTTACAATTCAATAATTGATAATAGCGCGCATTGCAATGCATTGGCTAACTCAGCATTATACGCTATTTAATAATACATTCGTCAGATTTGGAATCTTAAATTATAATCATAATTATATGTGCCCGCGCGTGGGAAGTGAAAGTGAAAGGAATTGAAAATGCTTTCACATACAATTATGAAAGTAACATAATTAAAGTAGGACTGCATGTGCTTATAAAGGCCCAAAAAGGTGTATGGATGCGGAAATTAATGTTTCGGATGAAAATAATACGCTATCTCTACTACTGTAGCATGCGGTCAAAAATGTGATGCGCAACTTATTATCAAATATCTAGGCTACTGAACTATCGAACACCTAGATCTAGATTCTCCTACTTTTACACAATGACTTAGATCTATATCAATTCGTCTTAACCGATGAGTATTTTTTTCAAACATTTGTACACATCTATAGGTTCTATATTATTCTAGAAATGTCTTTAAAGAAAATTCTTATATAAATACTAGCCCAATATTTTAAAAAAATCCCAGTCAATGGTTTCTACAGATTTTTAAAAAGTTTATAGCAGGAGCTAAATCTCTTTTAAAAGCAAGTCCGTCCTTTTTTCTACTTCTGCTGGCGACATAAAGCTAATTATTGAACACAAGTTTTGAGAACATTAATTAGATCTAGTGAAAAAATATGTTCAGTGTAAAACAAATTTCTTGTAACAAGTTTTGCTACTAAAAAATTACGTAGGCCATATGCGTATTCAAAATGTGTGTGGGAAGCTAGAAGTGCTGTGAACAATCCCGTCCGTGTTACGAATTTTTTCACAGTTCTGTAGATCTTATATTTATAAACTCTTTATGTCTGCTTTTTCTGTTGCTACACCCAAAAACACAACAATTTAAAACCTTAATTCTAATCTCTAGTTGCACAGTGAATTCTGTAACTCAAAACTACAAACTGGACAGTAAATGTTCCACTTTTCACTCGTTTGTAAAAGCCGCTCTTGCTTTAAAAGCTATAGGGTTACTTCCGAAAACGATAAAATGTGCCCTCAAGACGCCATTGTTTTTGGTCTTCAATTCCTCACAGGTCACGTGGTACAGTTCCCGTTCTATAAGTGTAGAATTCTGTGCTAGAGAGTAATATACCAAGAAAAGATGGAGGAAAGATAAGGATGAAAGATGTGTGATAGAAGTGAAGGAGCAAACCACACTAGAGCTCTCCTATGAAACATCTGTCGTCCTTATCACTCCTTCTTGTCTTTGTTGCTATCTAGCAGTTACACCTCTAGTCTTCAGCACTTATAGTGCCTATTTGTGTTGCAAGTGCCGTAAAACTCTTACAAAAACCGACTGAAAACTGCCATGAGCATGCTGGTAGTCAAAACAATATTTGAGTACAGAGAGACCTGGCTCAAAACTGATCCAAAAAACGTAAGCAAGACAACCACCTGTATAAGACAACCACCTGTATAAGACAATCGCCTGTATAAGACAACCACCTGTATAAGACAGCCACCTGTATAAGACAATCACCTGTATAAGACAACCACCTGTAGAAGACAACTACCTGTATAAGACAACCACCTGTATAAGACATCCACCTGTACATATTAGACAATCACCTGTATAAGACAATCACCTGTATAAGACAACCACCTGTACAAGACAATCACCTGTACAAGACAATCACCTATATAAGACAACCACCTGTACAAGACAACCACCTGTACAAGACAACCACCTGTATAAGACAACCACCTATATAAGACAACCACCTGTATAAGACAACCACCTGTACATATTAGACATCCACCTGTATAAGACAACCACCTGTCTAAGACCTCCACCTGTCCTGATAACATCCGTCCACCATCACAGAAAAACTGAACCAACTCTTGTCATTTTCATTATTTCAAGGAGAAATGTCTATCACATTAATCACTGAAACTGAACGCACATGATGGTAGAACTTTTGAAAATATCCAGGAATGACAAGAGTGAGGAACAGCACAGAAGAATGCCTGTTGGCGCGATCATTATTCACTCATTGTTCACTGTTGTTGTTGTTGTTGTTATTTAATTTTCTTATAACGATGATGTAAACCTTTTGTTGTTGTTGTTGCTGTTGTTGTTATCTATACATATTTTATTTGTTAAAATCCATCACTTTGGCCGCCTAAAACTTCGGAACCACTTAACTTTCGAATTTGAAAAAATTAAGGGTGGTTCAGAATTATTTAAAGGGTTCACAACTTTATTGAGGAGTCTGAAGTCACTGTAGTTTAATTTTCAGTTTTTCATTAGTTTCGTTTAGGTCTAATCTTGGGAAAGTCCGTCTTCTTTGACGTCATTGTAAACGAGTGAGGCTTCCGTTTACAAGCTGTGCGCACTGGTTCCACAATGACTTGACGTTCACAAGCTGTGCACACTGGTTCCACAATGACTTGACATTCACAAGCTGTGCACACTGGTTCCACAATGACTTGACGTTCACAAGCTGTGCACACTGCTTCCACAATGACTTGACGATTAGTTTAAGTACGTTCATCGAACGTGTACTCAGCTAGTTTTCTTATAACTATGACGTAAAACTTTTGTTGCTGTTGTTGTTGTTGCTGTTGTTGTTGTTGTTGCTGTTGTTGTTGCTGTTGTTGTTGCTGTTGCTGCTGTTGTTGTTATTGTAGTTATTTTCTCATTATAACGATGATGTAGGCCTAAACCTTTTGTTATTGTGGTTGTTGTTGTTGCTGCTGCTGTTGTTGTTGTTATTTTGTCATAACGATGATGTAAAACTTTTGTTGTTGTTGTTGTTGTTGTTGTTGTAGTTATTTTCTCATAACGATGATGTAAACCTTTTGTTGTTGTTGTTGTTGTTGTTGTTGTAGTTATTTTCTCATAACGATGATGTAAACCTTTTGTTGTTGTTGTTGTTGTTGTAGTTATTTTCTTATAACGATGATGTAAACCTTTTGTTGTTGTTGTTGTTGTTGTTATTTTCTCATAACGATGATGTAAACCTTGCACCAGGTCCTAGAGAGTGTGCGACTAAATCGGCGGCCGGTGGTTCCGGCGTCGTGCCCGACTGTCTTGTCCCACCTCATGAGGAAATGCTGGGAACACAACCCTGCGGCAAGACCCAGCTTCAAGGTGAACGATTTGTACACGGTCGCCTCGTTGTCTTTGTTCATTGAGGGGGTGGTTGGCAGGCGCTCTGCTGGTGTTTTTGCTCCTCTTGTAAGACATTTATTGCCCTCATCTCTTCTACTAAATTTCTTTTCTGTTACTCTCTAGTAACACGTCTAATCTTCGGCACTGATATGACCTATTGATGTTGCAAGCGCAGTAAGACTGGGGGGAGGGGAGTGTCTTTGGATTGAACTGAGGAGCATAATCTGGTCCCTGTTTGTCAATCTTGATTTAATCCTCTGTGTTTATCAATCTTGATTTAATCGTCTGTGTTTGATGATGTATGCAAGGTCATAAGCTGAGATCATCGTGTAGCCCAGACTTTTGCCAACTCTTCCCAAGACTCTAGCTCCATTCTTTTGTCTTCATCTTGATCGCCTCTCGTATTCTCCTAATCTTTAGGAGTCTTCCTCTGTTTCTTTTACCAACTGGAGTCAGCAAAAGGAAACTGTAGACTCTATGCTTCTGGGGAAGCTGAAGATCTGTACAAATCATCCTAAAGTGCCAGATCTGCGACAGATTTGAGCAATCCTATCATGGTTCTCCATTCAGTTCTTTGCTTGGATGTTCCCAAAAAAGCTATGTTATCCTGACCTTTCCCTGTCACCCGTCCATTTAGGCTCTCGCGGTCTACCTCTACCTTATTTGCCTTGAATGTTGTCAGTGAGAGTTGGATGTTCAAGGAATTTATGTCTATCCAGGTGCCCCAGAAACTGCATTTGTTATTTCTTGATTGTGTTTATTAGTGGACGATACAAGAGATATTTATTATTGCTCCATTCTGACTCATGCTCACAAGCTTGCACAGGATATAGATCTTGTTGAGTTCTGAGTAGACATTTGTGTGGGTGGTTGACGGGTGCTCTGGTGTGGTTTGCTCCTTCTTTCCTTTCAAAATCTATCGTCCTGATCTCTCCTCCTTTTTTGTGATTGTTACTCTCTTATACCCCTCTAATCTTCAGCACTTATATGACCTAATTGTATTCAAGTGCCGTAACATTCTGACTAAAACAAAAGACATTTGTGGGAGACCTCCCCATTGACGTGTTTCCCTTATTTTGTGGTCGTATTAATTAACGTTTCTTTGCCACTTTGTACCGTATATTTCAGGATGTGCTGAGGACACTTGGACGACTTCCCAGCGCTGAAGGGTGGAAGACGAAGACTGTCGGGCTAGAGGGAGATGAGCAGGGAAGAGCTGCCGGAGCAGAGAGGAGAAACACTTTGGAAGTAACGCAGCGTACTCCTGTGGGGGACTGGTCTTTGCAGGTCGAGTCTGTTTCTTCTGATGAGGAGGATGGTGACAGTGATGATGATGATGATGACGATGGTGATGATGATGAATCAAGTGGTGAGGGGAGCAGCTGTGGCGGGGATGACAGGGGAGAGAACGAGTTTGATTCTCCAGAGAGCAGCAACCATCAGGACTCGAGTCTGTCACCGGAGAAAAAGGAAGCAACAAGTTCTCGGAGACGTAGTCCACAGACACAGATGTTGCCAGAGGAATCCTTCTCCGACAAGGTCAAGGATGAGAAAACCAGCGCCAGCGCAGAGGAAACAGTCAAGCGTCTGTCAGTAGTTTTGCCTACGGAAAGTTTAGCAGAAGATGAACAGGAAGTAGTTTTTGGTGATCACTGCTGGCGACAGGAGTCCGTCCATGACGCGGAACAGATCCCGTCTCCAGATGAAAGGCAGAGCAACAGACCAAGCAGACGTACAGATACCGCTGCTAAACTCATTGAGAAATACTTGCCAGCAACAAAACTGGGGAGCGCACTGAGCAAATCTTGTGACCTTCACCCACAAGGACAAACAGACAGACGGTACTCCTCCGATAAATTACTTCCCCTGCGGCATTCTATGGACCGCCCCAAACCGGAAGTGCCACCCAGAAAAGATGACGGTCCAGTCAGACGTCAAGGACCAGACACGTCTGCTCACAGTTGTCACGAGATCTCGGAGACTCGGTCAAAGGACTTCCACTCAGATCTCCCCTCCAAGGACGCAACAACGACCAGTTTGAGCGATGATGTTGACCCCCGCAGCTCTTTCAAAGACGGTAGTGACAAAGGGGAAATAACTTCATACGTTCCTTCCTTTCTCAAAGACAAACCAACGCCTTCTCCGAGAATGAGCATTGCTCCAACACCCCAGGACACAACCAATTGGGGGAAAACTGTCAACAGAAGTTTGGATTTGCCCATGCTAAGTTCTTTCATGAAATCCCTGGACAAAGCTGAGGGAAAACCGACAATGAGATCTGCCGATGTTTCCCACAAGGCTCGTTTTCTTGCAAAATCTGGAACTGGTCAAAGAACAAGTGTTTCTCAAGTTGCAGGGTTTGAAGAGGAAGATCATCGAAGCAGTTATTTGACCCAAGTGTCAGAGGAATTCAAGAGCTGTGAACCCATCCCTTCTCTAAAGAAACAAGTAAACAATAACAGACAAACACACAACAGACAAACACACGACAGACAAACACACAACAGACAAACACATGACAGACAAACACAACATGAATTAGATAATGTTGAACAGACCAGACTTGATTGTTCACTTCACAAAACCTTTCTGGAATCCCCTTTGGAGACGAGTGAGAGTGAGAAGAGATTCCCTTTTTTGTCAGAGCTGCTAGTTGCTGCTGCCAAGAGAACTGATGAAAACGCCGACTTGGCTTCGGGATCCTCCATTTCTCGTGTTACGAATCCAGACTTTGGGAAATCTGAACGTCAGAATGTTTTGTTATCTTCAGACTCGTCAAATCACTCGGAACTACTTCTGCGTGATAAATCTGAGCATCAACGCATTTCTTTGTCTACAGACTCATCAACTCCTTCAGAGCAGCTCAAAGCGTTAGTGCTTTCTTCCGATTCATCTGGAGATACAACAAAGTGTCAAGATAAGGATTGTGAGAAGGCAATATCTGACCCTGTCCTACACGGCCCTGAAGATACTTTACCCTCCAGACCCAGGAGGCTGAGCGCGGATTCGGATTCAGATTCTTCGACTGAGGTTGACAATCTTTCCGTGGACAGTTTGAGTCTGAGCACAGATGAAGTGGATTTCTCCGTTGTCCGTGGCCCCGGGGCGGATCACAGTGCCGCGACTGTCCTTGCAGACATTTCCAGCTCCCTGTCTCAAGCTACATCAGCCAAGGGGATTCAAAACAAGTCCAATACTGAGAATATTCCTCAACTTTCTAGTAAAAGTATGTGCAAGTCAAATAACGATAGGCATCAGTTTGCTAATAGGGAAAGTTTTTATCTCCTTGAGAGTCATAATGAAGATCCACCTTTTGTGATTGAGTCACCACAAAGTGTGAACTCCTCTCATGTCAAAGAAACTTCTCCGAATCAACAGTTTGTGGGAGCGGATAGTGTCATGTGTCACCGTCCTGGTGTGGACTTTGGGCTTACAGGGCATGATGGAGAAAGCCAACAGGATTCAGGAAATGAGGCTGGCAGGAACGACTCTTTCTCTACCTCTCAAGTTGTCGGCAAAAATGTTGACGGTATACACAAATCGACAAATGGAGATGACAAGTTCGAAAGAGATTCTCTCGAGGAAGGTCCAGAGATGGTTCAGCATCAAGTTAATAAGACAGCCGGAAAGGAACTGTCAAGAAAGCAGCTTGTGAAAAATAAAATGAATTCTCAAAGTTCCAGCAAAAACAGTGAAAAAAATGTTTACGACAGGAAGTCACCTTGGTCTGCCACTGTCAATCGAGTCCCGATTCCAAAACTGCAGTTTTCAGCAGCAGATATCATCTCTCAGAAGGGAAAGTTGTCAAAAGCCAAAGAACTGGCGCCACATGTACAAAGGGGAGCTAACTCAGGTCCCCCGCCCGGTGCCCACTTCTCTCTACGTGCCAGCATGCTGCTGGCTCAGAAAGGTCAGCTGAGGCCGGTGGTTTCGCGAGAGCCGACGTCACCGACAAAGCTTCTGGAAAGGTCACAGCAAGGGTCTGTGCCATCTGTTGCCAGCATTCTCAAAAGGGTATGTATTGGGAACAGTCATAACACTGGTGCAGGAGGGTTGATCAATAACAACAACAAGAATGTAGATCATTTTTCTATTGTGTACACACAGCTCTAGGGAAGCCTTCTGGCTGTTCTTGAGCTCGGGCGATTTTGTGCTCTCAACCCATTTGTCTTGGACTTATCAGAGATGAGCGTTTGAACCTATGAACAATGTTTGGACCTATCAGAGATGAATGTTTGGACCTATCAGAGATGAATGTTTGGACCTATCAGAGATGAATGTTTGGACCAATCAGAGATGAATGTTTGGACCAATCAGAGATGAATGTTTGGACCAATCAGAGATGAATGTTTGGACCTATCAGAGATGAATGTTTGGACCTATCAGAGATAAACGTTACATTCGAAGGTCCTGCCTCTTAAGTAACATGATTCTGTTGATAGAGTTGTTAAACCCGTACATTGGCTTTGAGGGGAATTTCCGTACTGTGGAACTCGGATTCAACGAGGTCGCTGGGCCTGACCTAAAATCTCGTTGAATCCGAGTGTTCGTTATAGCAAACACGAGGTTTTGTGTAGATAATTACAGGCACAGAGAGAGTAATGTATAAAGAGAAGTCACAGGAAGTGCCTGAAATGCCTGCATATTATGAGCTGTGGAAAAAAAAAGACCGATTCGTTCAAAGGCACACGCCTGTGTCATCTCGATTGTTTACCAAAAAGTTGAGTTGCTGTGTAGAGCCAGTAGCTTAGCATACGGCAACTTTTGATTCCATAGACCGGCGCACAATTCATTACGTAGATCTACGTCAAGACTAGCTTATCATTGTCATAATGATCAGTTGCCGAGGGGAAAAAAAGACTGACGCGTTTGTATCTGCGACATTCAACGCCCGGACCGCTAGTGCCCCCCCCCCCCCTCCCCGACACACACACACAGTCACACGTGTGCAGGCCGCCCATCCGACCCCGACACACGCCAGAGTAGACACGTGCACGTGCCAACAACGCATGTGTTGATATTAAAGAAGACCGCTGATTGTTCGCATGCAATCGGTTAAGTGAATAATGGTTCACGATGCAGGTGCAATGGATGGTTTCCGGGAATAGATAAAGTTTGTTCTGGGAGAAAAATGAGTGAAGCCACGTCTGTGGGGGCTGTTCCCCATGGCAGCGACCTCGTTGAATCCCAGCTCGCTGATTTAAGTGCTCGTTGAATCCGGGTTACTTTTATTGATTTTAAAGAAGAAAAAAAACGGGGAATCTATCTCATCTCGTTGAATTCGAGTTCCATTGTACATCTTTTCAGTAGCTTAAATATTACCCCAGCTCTTTCCAGTTTTGGACCAGGCAAAATAGATCCACATCCTTACAGCACCCACACTGCAATCATTGGCAGAATCCACACCCCGACCTCCCTCTTCATCACCAACCCCTGTTTCTAGACATACAGGACGGTGCTATCATTGTCCTTAAGTTGCACAGGCAGCCCAACGTTCCTGATATCTTGGGAACATGTTGTGCCCGTAACAGTTCACTCACGCTAAGTCCAGGAATGATGTTATTATTACTTCTGCTGCCCCATGAGTTGCTTTCTATTGGCTTGGTGCCTGATGGGTAAATTTAGCAAAAAGAAATGTTTTAATGCTTTGAAAATGTCTGTACAAATGTAGATGGTAACTTATAAGGAAACGTTGGAAAATCTTTTCCTCTCATGTAAATAAATTTCAGGTAATGCTACAAAAATTATGAGAATTTTTACAAAAATGTAATCTGTTTTCAGGCAATGACAGATCGACGGTTTGCCATGGGAGATAATCTGGATAGCCATGACGTGACACCCGATGCGTCGTGGTCATTGCAGGATGAGGAACTACCGACCTGAACATTTCTGGTTTCTCACAGCAAGGGGGAAACGTTCTGTCTTAAGTAGATTTGTTGTCAATAGAGCATTTTGATTCTGGGTGGAAGAAAATGTGAGCAGAGAACTGAACTCTTTGGCTCTGAATCACTACATAAGTGACCTTCTCTGTACCATGCTTCAGCGGATCTCTACGCTACTTGAGTGGGGTTTTGGGAGGTACTGATGTCCACAAGCCCAAGATCTACACATGAGGTTGTTGTGCTACATTTACTAACTTTGTCACCCATCTTGAGATTCTCTGTCCAGTTAGGAATAGTGTGAGAGCTCACAGAAACCAATCCATCAATATTTCACTGAATCATAACATCAATATTTCACTGAATCATAACATCAATATTTCACTGAATCATAACATCAATATTTCACTGAATCATAACATCAATATTTCACTGAATCATAACATCAATATTTCACTGAATCATAACATCAATATTTCACTGAATCATAACATCAATATTTCACTGAATCATAACATCAATATTTCACTGAATCATAACTAACAGTTTTAAGGTAACAACCTTGACCGCCTCAAATTGGGAGCGTAAAATTGGGGAATCTCTTGCATACAGAAAGAGTAAACCATTTTGCTGAAATGGATTTTCCATGTGTAGAGATTTCTCTGCCTTGAGTGTAAGATTTAGTAAGAAAGGTCTCCAGAATTTTAGCATTGAGATGAAAGGTTGTTACTTTTTATTCATCACATGGGAATAGAGAGATCGTTATGTTAGCGTTCAAAATCGTCTACAGAATTATGTTGTGATAATTTTTCATTTGTAAACAGCCCAAGACTATGGATTCTCAGGTGCATCATTCAAGACTGCTGAGTCTTTATTTGATATTGTTTCTTTACAATCTGCCGTTGTTGCTTTATAAAATGAGTTCTGAATAATAGCTGGAACTTCATACTTTATAGGTTATAGATGCTTAAAGAGATTTTTCTAATAAAAGATGAAAAATGAGGAGGGTAATAATTGAACAAAAGTACTATATAGGAGAGATAAGTTAAATTCTTGGACTGTTTGATTCAGTAGTTCAATTCTAGGACTGTTTGATCCAGTAGTTCAATTCTAGGACTGTTTGATTCAGTAGTTCAATTCTAGGACTGTTTGATCCAGTAGTTCAATTTAAATTCTAGGACTGTTTCGATGCAATATCCTGAAGTCTGAAGGCCTTTGACCTTTGTTGTTGGTAACAAGTGTCTAGATAGATGGAGATGTAGTTACTTTGTATTTCTGTATTGAATTTTGCTTTGTCACAGAGTGCCAGAGTAGAGAACTTCTCCTATTGAGAACTAGTTGTATCTGATTGACTCAATATTTATTGAGAACTAGTTGTATCTGATTTACTCAATATTTATTGTGAACTAGTTGTATCTGATTGACTCAATATTTATTGAGAACTAGTTGTATCTGATTTACTCAATATTTATTGAGAACTAGTTGTATCTGATTGACTCAATATTTATTGAGAGCTAGTTGTATCTGATTGACTCAATATTTATTGAGAACTAGCTGTATCTGATTTACTCAATATTTATTGAGAACTAGTTGTATCTGATTTACTCAATATTTATTGAGAACTAGTTGTATCTGATTTACTCAATATTTATTGAGAACTAGTTGTATCTGATTTACTCAATATTTATTGAGAACTAGTTGTATCTGATTTACTCAATATTTATTGAGAACTAGTTGTATCTGATTTACTCAATATTTATTGATGATTATTGATTACATGAATAGTACATGTAGAGGTTTGTATATATAGAATGTTGACCTGCTGTATTTTCATTTTAAATTTTGTCTGTTGGGACATTTTTTTAGATGGTCATTAACGATGTCATAAATTATATTATATGTATAGGCCTATGCATATTCTACTCTCTGCTGGGATGTTTCATCAGGGTCAGTGAAATATCGAGCCCAGGGTAGCTCTGACGAGCCCAGGGTAGCTCTGACGAGCCCAGGGTAGCTCTGACGCGCACGGCTGGAAGCCTGCCTCCTAAAGTATCTAAACTGCGTTGATGAAGGCGTAAAAAGCACCAACGTTTTATAGAAGAGTTCGTCTGTAGTTTTTTGTAGGGTTTTTGTTATATGTTAGCATGTAGCCTGCACACCGTAACTTTTTAAAAAATCACTACAACTTTTACGTGACACATTTTGTGGTCAGATTTGATCTATGGTAGTGTCGACAAGACACACACGTGGTCAGTGAGAATGCCCGTCAATGTCATAGATGGACCCAAAACACTGTGAAATAGTCACCACATAACTGTGAAATAGTCACCACATAACTGTGAAATAGTCACCACATAACTGTGAAATAGGCACCACAAAACTGAAATAGTCACCACATAACTGTGAAATAGTCACCACATAACTGTGAAATAGTCACCACAAAACTGAAATAGTCACCACAAAACTGTGAAATAGTCACCACAAAACTGTGAAATAGTCACCACAAAACTGTGAAATAGTCACCACATAACTGTGAAATAGTCACCACATAACTGTGAAATAGTCACCACATAACTGAAATAGTCACCACAAAACAGTGAAATAGTCACCACATAACTGTGAAATAGTCACCACATAACTGTGAAATAGTCACCACAAAACTGAAATAGTCACCACATAACTGTGAGATAGTCACCACATAACTGTGAAATAGTCACCACATAACTGTGAAATAGTCACCACAAAACTGAAATAGTCACCACAAAACTGTGAAATAGTCACCACATAACAGTGAAATAGTCACCACATAACTGAAATAGTCACCACAAAACTGAAAAGGTATATTGTCCTTTCTTTTATGAAATGTTTGATTTGTATCTGTTGTGAGAAGAAGAATTTTTACCTTTTTTTCTGTATTAATTTATGAAAACCTGAGAACATATTTAAATGTACAATGTCAAAGACTAAACCTATTTATTTGCTTGTAATTCACATTCCTCTATGACTTGCCTTTGTACATTTCTACTGATGTACCTTCAATAGATTGACAACAAAACTTGTCCTATTTGTACATCTATTGTTTCCATAAAACATTCCAACTGGAAAGGGTTCATTTCTGATCTCCGGGGAAAACTTGCCTTTTCGATAGATGGTTACTAACACTAATCTATCTGTTTTGTTTCTTGCATTCCATAAGCTAATGGAATAGTTTTTCATTAGCTTGTAGCTAATATCATATACTATTTATAGAGTGTTAGGTCACTTTACTTTTTCCACTTACAGTCTAGCATGTTCATAGCAAACTCTCCAAAATATGCAAATAGCGAACAGATTGTAAAATCCCAAATTTTTCTTATGCGTGTGTATATTGTTTGTAGCTAAATCATGTACATAGCAAAATTTGTATGTAATGAAAAGATTTTCGCCTGGCGCCACTTTGGCTAGGTGGGTGCTAGACTGTATGTGTCTTTGTGTCTTTGTACATTTGTGTCATGTGCCTTACCCAGCTTGTGGGGCCGACAGCTAAAGTGTTTGGTTCGGCTCCTCGGGTCGCTCTGAGTGCAGAAAGCACAAGTCCTGTCCTCATGTGGGGAAGATGTTTTTATTGAGGATGTTGGTCCTGTTCCGGGGATGTTTGTCCTTATTTCTGTGGCAAGGTGGTGACATCAGACACTCGTCAAAATAATGGAATCAAAGAAATACACATTTTTCTGAGCATTTGGCAATTTTGAAAACTATTTTTGGTTTGAGCTCAACATCTTTTATGGTTATTTATAAAGACATTCCTGTGTGGATTTTACTAAAAACTGTTGACCAAATTCATCCAAAAATAAAATTTTGCGATTTCCAAGGACGCTACAGCTTTACGAATCACTAAACTTTGGCAGCCATTTTCTCATTACTTTTACTTCTGAAATCAGAAGACTCTCACCTTTCTTCTAGCGCAAATATCTCGACATCCTTTCAATATAGATTGGGTATTTTTTGTTCTTCAAAAACAAGGCGAATGAACAGGCTTTAAACTGAAACCAAGAACTCTTTATGCCCAACAAAATGAACAAACGCGTGATTCCACGGCATCGTGACAGATTTTCATTGTAATTAAGATGTGAGTCAACGGCCATTTTTCTCCCAAAAGTCAGTTTGTGGCAAGAGGAATGACTCTATTGACCGAGTCGTTTATGAAAGTAGGTGGCACACTCTCGTCCAAAGTTAATCTGAATGAGTTTGGAACACAATTATATATAT
>NW_004799073.1:5000-7525 GCF_000002075.1 Aplysia californica | reverse complement strand
GTGTTAACCTTTACAGAACAGGTGGCTTGTGTTAACCTTTACAGAACAGGTGGCTTGTGTTAACCTTTACAGAACAGGTGGCTTGTGTTAACCTTTACAGAACGGGTGGCTTGTGTTAACCTTTACAGGACGGGTGGCTTGTGTTAACCTTTACAGAACGGGTGGCTTGTGTTAACCTTTACAGGACGGGTGGCTTGTGTTAACCTTTACAGAACGGGTGGCTTGTGTTAACCTTTACAGAACGGGTGGCTTGTGTTAACCTTTACAGAACAGGTGGCTTGTGTTAACCTTTACAGAGCGGGTGTGGTTATGATGTTCCCTTTGAGCGGCTTCTACGGCGAGGCTGCTGAGAAACTGTCCATAAATCTGGGACGTCGGGGTGAAATCAGGCGCTCGTAATAATAGTGAAATCAGGCGCTCGTCATAATAGTGAAATCTGGCGCTCGTCATAATAGTGAAATCAGGCGCTCGTCATAATAGTGAAATCAGGCGCTCGTCATAATAGTGAAATCAGGCGCTTGTTTTTGGCTCAGCACCTTTCTTGTCCACTGAACAACATCCCTGTTTAGAACAACATCCCTGTTTAGATATTACAGAAAGAAACGTTGATCATAGGCACACACAAAATGTAACTTTGCCGTTTCCAACGACACTTCAGTTTTGGAAGTCACCAAACTTTGGCGGCCATTTTCTTGCTAATTTGTCTCCCACCTCCTTCCATCACAAATATGTCAGTTTATATTCAAGATCAATGAGACAGTCTTATACAGGTGGCAGTGAGAGCAGGCTTCTTTTTCGTGCTATTGGTTTTGAAATTCTTTTCATTTTTGCTTACATTTCCTTTTGTTTGACTTGTTCTTTTTCATGGGAATAACGGTGATCTAGATGTTGATTTTGATGTGGTTGCCATTATTGTTGTTGTAAGGTTTTGCTCTGTTGTTGTTGTTGTGGGTATTTATCTTTTATTTGTTATTGTTGGATTGTTAGTCATAATTATGAGATTTATTCAAAGTGAAAAAAATTGGGTTTTTTTATGGTTGTTGTTCTTGTTTTCTGTTCTCGTTCTTTGTCATAACTGTTGCTAAACCTTTTTGCTTTATCGTAGTATTTTTGTCATAACTGTTGCTAAACCTTTTTGCTTTATCGTAGTATTTTTGTCATAACTGTTGCTAAACCTTTTTGCTTTATCGTAGTATTTTTGTCATAACTGTAGCTAAACCTTTTTGCTTTATCGTAGTATTTTTGTCATAACTGTAGCTAAACCTTTTTGCTTTATCGTAGTATTTTTGTCATAACTGTCGCTAAACCTTTTTGCTTTATCGTAGTATTTTTGTCATAACTGTAGCTAAACCTTTTTGCTTTATCGTAGTATTTTTGGAGAAAACATTTACTCTAGTTGACCTGTGTACGGGCATGTTTATTTATGAGTCGTTAGTCTGGAGGTAATGACAGGTCACACACTCTACAGCATCGTTAATAAACCAGGTCACAGCATATGTCATATATTGATATGTTTAAATATATATATATATATATATATATATATACATTGTATAATATATCTAACCTTATACTGTGTGAACCATGTACATGTATATCTAATAGCCTAGTCAGTATCAAAGGATTTAATCTTGTCACTTACGATAATTAAATGCTGTGTGTGTGTATGTGTGGGTGTATGTGTGTGAGTGTGTGTATGTGTGGGTGTGTGTGTGGGTGTGTGTGTGTGTGCATGCATGTAATATAGGCTGTACTAAGCTCTTTGAGCTACTTGTTTTGGAAATGCGCTATATAAATGTTATATATTATTATTATTATTATTACATACTGAGAATTTCTTTATTTACCCAGTAGGACAGTTTTGTTCAACATAAAACGTTTGCCAGAAGGACTTTTATAAATGAATACATTTTTCTATCTCTTGGGAAAGGCCCCTAAGGGACGGACTTCATTGTATACTAGGTTAAAGGTTGATTGCATCAATTTGTTCGATAGTAGCTTGGTTTATTGTCAGACTCCCTCCCCTTGAAATGAAACAATTATTGGAAAACCGCATGCACACTGTGTGTTCTTTTCACACCATCCGAAGTCTGACAGAAGTACTTGATAATCCTGCCGTGGCAAATTAAAGAACAGCAACTTGATTTTCTTCATGTATGTCTTGTCATAGTGGGGTGGTCTGGACTGTCTTTTTCTATTGGATGACTCCTAGCCTAGATGTGTCCTTCAGCTGTATGTCAAGTTGTCGGATTCCAAACAAATTTGAAGTGCAGAGCGACGAGCGACGACTAATTTGTAAAAAAAACCCACATATTTTGGATTGGAGCAAATACTTTGCTCACCAAACTGTTTAAGAACTGAGTAACGACCTTTTGCTAAAGGTGTCATGATAGCCTTTTCTGACAGTTTGTCACTTGGGAGTTCTCAGTTGTTCTGTCTGGCTTGTAGTGTCATGAGAATCTATGAGTCATTACCGGCACCTCTGTTTTATGATCACATTGTGGAGAGGAGTCAAGAAAAAACGT